>NC_056726.1:1944125127-1944225127 GCF_019279795.1 Protopterus annectens
AAAATATAGTCAAAATACACTGTAATTCAAGCCCTGACTTTTAAAATCATTACAACTAAACTGCTAGACTAATTTATGTCTTTCTAAAACTGTATCATCTCCTCCTTATCATCTCCAGCACCATTTCTAAAACAAAAAAAATGTTTAAAATGAGAGCATTGTGCACCGTGCTTGAATAAAGCATTACTAGAGCTTTGGTTTTTAATAGCTCTAATGTATTCTGCTACTCTTTCATTTGATTTCATAGTTGTTTTTTCCAGTATAACAACCTGTCACAAGGAAGACACTGGCTGAGCTTCATAAATATTAATGCATTGTAACTGGTAATGTTGCTCAATGTGCAGTTGCATGCAGGGCATGTAGTCAGGCATTTTCTCATACTTACATTAACCTCTTCAGACTCATATGGCAGCTGGATGTTATTTCAGTAAGCACGAGACATATGGCAAAGTAACAGTCCCGGATAGGACACTAGTCTGCCACAAGACACACACAAACACACACACACAGACACACACACACACACACACACACACACACACACACACACACACACACACACACACACACACACACACACACACACACTGTTTCTTCTGCACACGTATCCACCAGCAGTTTGTAGAACAAATAGTTCACCAATCTCCATGTGCCTGATATACAGAAAGGAACTGCATACTGTTGAAAACCATGGGGGCAGGGGAATGTTATGCAGACTCCACAAAGACGGTACCCCACCCAGGAGTTGAGCCAGACAATCAGTAATTAGATAATATATACATGTATTTATTAAAACTAGCACATAACTATCATGTACAGTATACATGTCGAGACAGACTCAGTTGTAGAGATATTTGACATTTATTTATTGACAATTCTGCATGCTCAATTACATACCGAATCAGTTTGATGGAATAGTTATATAATGATTGCTGTCCTCAGATCCATGAGGAAGGCATTGATGCCTTTGTTCACCAAATGTACCCCAGCATGCTTGTATAGTTTGGGAAAAGCCATAATTATGGATGGGTACTTGCTTATGGACCATCCAAATATCAACATCAGTCCCTTTATTTAGGCATTGGTCAGCATCGGCACTCTTCCTGCTGCTTTGTGCTTGGCAGCACCACTTCATACATGGTGCTGTATGTTCTCTAACCAAATGAAAGTGACAGCATGCCACCACAAATGAAAAGTTTGGCTGTTATCCTTATTATTTCAAACATCAAGTGATGTAGTAGCCTTGTAATGATGTCATTGCCTCCAAAATACAGCAGAAAACATCAGGAGTTATGCCTTTGTCCCATTTGGTCTTCAGTAGTGGAATCAGGCTATCCCAGCACAGTCATCTCCTCTTCACCCACTGAACTTGCACAGATTCATCATGCAGCCACAGGTCCATTCCTAAGGTTGTCCTTGTTCTAACCTTAGTCCAGTGGCTATATAGATGACCACAGGTAAAGATGCATTTCTTTGCTGGTTCCATATTTTAAGAAAAAACATCCAGCATTAGATTTATGAAGTTACAAAGAAATCACAACAAAACAGGGTGAGACCATAATGCAACAGTTATTGCTGTATTTCAGCATTAACCCATACACTTGACATACTAAGAACACACATTTCATGGAATTCAACATATACTGGTAATGAGTGTGCTTGTCATACAATATACACAGGCACCAAGACACCAGACTCACTTGCTGTGTATCTCTTCAGCTCTCCATTACAGGTTACACAACACTGAGACATGCAATGTACCATCAAAGGGCAGAGCAAAGCCTATCTCTCTAACAATGCTGCAGTGATACATGCAACCGGGTGACAGCCTCATCTGCCATGGCATGCACATCCACTGCATCAAAACAGAGTTTCCATAGGGATACCAAATGATAGTGCTGTGCATTTGTGGTTTTCTCCATTACAGGTCACACCTCACAGACAGACAGACATAGGCAATGTAACAGAGAAGGATAATGCAAAGGACACCTCTCCAATCATGCTGTGATGGTACATGACACTGAGTGACAACCCTACCTGCAGTGGCATGCACACCTACAATACTGAGGCAGACTTTCTCTGGGAATACCCAATGTTGATGCAGTGAATATTTTCAGTTCTCCACTGCATGTCACACACAAGGACAGAAACACACATATGAATATTTCAAAGGATGTCACATCACTAGGCCAGTGAGGCAGCAATCCAATGTGGTTTTGTCATGCAGGTGAGGCACACATGGTTGTTGGGCTAGTGGGGGCAGCAGTGCAATGTGGATCACACAGCAGTAGGGATGCATGGGTCATACATTGGTATGCATGGGTCACAGTGTCTGTACTACATACAGAAGATGAAAAAAAGCTGTTGGTGGAAAATGTGAAGAGGTCTTGCACATCACTTTTTTGCAGTTCCCTTGCTGATGGTGAAAACATTGTTTTATCAGTTTTATTAATTTGCGTTAATCCACATGGTCTTCTGCCATATGTGTAGAAGCACATGACCATAGATGCTTTTATGTATTTTATTGCAATTGTTTGCTTTGGTCAAACTAGACTTCTGCCTTATCTGTAGAAGTATATGTCCATTCATGCTACTGTCATGTTATTTGTTAGTGCACCTTTTGTAATATCACTGTATATTTTCATCTGTGCAAGATCACTCCTAATTTCATCAGGGCTGCAGTAATCATGGTGAGTCACCTGACTCTGCATAGTTGCGGTATGGTGCCAAGTATCTGTTACAAAAGTTTACACCACATTGTAAGATCAGGTTTCATTTAAATGAAGTTTGTTAGACAAAAATATAGTATTTTTTTTTTTTGCATAAGTCTTGAAACACAGCCATATTAAAGTAGACATATATCTTTATTTTCCATTTTACATGCAGATTCAATAAGAAAGGAATATTTTAATAATCTTCAGTCAAGAATACAGATAAGAATAAAATGTGCTAACAGAATGTGTAATATATTAGGTACAAACAGGCTTGGGAATCAAGGTTAAAGAGGTGAGTAGAAATTTACAGGGTTTTAGTATTGTTAGAAAATACTTTAGACACTAGTTAGTTTGGACTGATATGCAGAAAGTTATTGCAGTGCAGTCCACAGAAATTTGGTACAGACCATCGAGATTAAGTGCAGACATCAGGTCAAATATTCAACATTCGAAAAATTTTAATGAGTGCAGAAGCTACAGACAATATAATTCAGTCTATTTCAGTTTATCAGCACTGTTACTGGAGCCAGTAAGTTTGATTCAGATATTGTTGACATCTACCTCCACTATTTATAATAAAACATTCTTAACCAAGTTACAGTGCATGCAGACCTTTATTCTGAAAGGTATAAGAAGATTTGACACGTAAATATAGACTGGCACATGTTCAGCACAGTTCTGGGTAATTAAAAGATAAAGACATTCATTCTTTTCTCATTTCAGTTTCTTCCACTTGATTCCAGTTCATTCCAGTATTCTACAGTCCTATCAGTTCTTATAATGGCAAACCACCATCAATGAGGGGGGACAGTATTTGCAGTTAAAGTAAGTCCCTGAAACTGCATAGCAACCTTGCAAATCTATTTTACAGAGCAGCAGTGTTCTTCAGAATATTACTTTGGAAAATCTACAATAAAGCCTCAAAGAACTTCAGACTGTCCAAGGTACCAGTGTAAAGGACATTATCCAGTTACCAGCAGCATATCAAAAAACTTCGCCACAGACTTCAAATTTTCCAGTATAATGTCACAGAGCCAAGGAAATCTTTACAAGAAGTTTGAAAAAGCTGCAAGAAGCCTGATCACCTTCTCAATGCAACTTCAACTTTTCTTATGTGAGCATTCATTTTTATTATAATGCATTTTCTAGCTAAATTAGACAGTAAATCTCAAAAAAGTTTAAATACATCCGAAAATAAAATTATATATATTATGTCAAACAGTACTTCTACAGTTAAGGCACCAGTAAATATATGGTTTAAAGTTAAAAATTGGGTAAAGCAGTCTAAAAAACTGTGTTCCAAAATGTTCAATTAAATTTCAATGTTATTAGGTCAGCAATGTTAAATCTTTCTAGACACATAAGGGTTAAAACACAGACACATACGCTAACAACTAATAAAACAGATACACTTTCTCATGATTCACAGTATGATTCAGCTAATAATATCAGTATGGTTTCAGACTTAAATAACATGAATTGCAACAAATTCTAGTTTACAATCTTCAGAAATCAGTGTAAATGCTACAGCACATGTAATTCAAAATACAGAGTTAAGTTGCAGTATTGCATATACAGATGTAAACACAGTCAGTGTACTTAATATGCAAATTTCCAGACAAAAAACAAAGCAAACATTTGCAATGTCTCAAGTTCACTTTATTTCAAATACAGATGTTCAGAATGTAGTAAATTCTAATTTACTGTTTTCAGAAGCCATTACAAATATTGCACTGGGGGGAATAAGAGGTACATATTTTTATTAGTTTAATAAAGTAAATACCAACATAAATTATACACAGACTTCAGGGCAGACTAAATGAGTGCATACCATAGCTCAAGTCAATGTTATTACTAGTGTTTTGGAGCAAAATAAAGAAGAGATGCATACTATAGCTCAAGTCAGTTTTGTTAGTTCTATAAAAGAGGATTTTCAGCTTATCTGTAAAGAATGTGGCAGTCCAGCACCAAGACAGGTTATTTATCTGCTACTGCTTAAGGATAAGAGAAATTACAATACTTCATTGTTTACAGAAAAGAAATTATGAAATAATGTGCTGATTAATGCAGACATATCGATCTGAGTTACAAATATACCTCCACTAGAAGCATAGGTCTCAACCTCCTATGAGGTCATTGCAGAACACAGACCATAGCAATGTGTGACAAACACTCAAAATGTGGAACACCCTATTTTTGCACTGCATGAAAAGCATACGTTGACCATAGGTTGGTACTAGGCTATCGGTCCTAAGGCCTATACAAGCCTAGCCATAACAATTCCCTGGCTATTTCTTCCCATAGTATTTACTTCCCGGGACCCCTGTCTAGCAGGACGACTGATGTGATCCCTGGAAAAGCTTCACTTGTATCAAGTTTATATCACCCCAGATGGGACTTGAACCCACAAACCCTGACTTAGGAGGCCAATGCCTTATCCATTAGGCCACTGGGGCTTAACAGTAAAAATGTCATTACCCTGCTATTTTATCAGACTGGAATGTGATCAGGCTGCTCATACTTGCCTTAACCACTCCATTGTTCTGCCTAGCAACAGAATAAACAGCCCTTGCAGGTCTTGAACCCAGTACCCTGTACACTATAGTCACAGCACTTAACCACTAAGCAATCACATGGTCATGGCCTTTCAACCAAAATATACCAGATGTAAGTATTTAATAATACACATACTCTCATGCAGACACAGACATTTGCATACACACACACGCACACACACACACACACACACACACGCACACACGCACACACACACACACACACACACACACACACACACACACACACACACACACACACACACACACACACACGTAGAAAGGCAGTGGCTAACTCATAAAGAAAAACTCAGACACAGATGACATTGAAAGAGTTTGGCATGTATTTTGTGACCACCTTTAACGCTAATAGCCAGGTCCTGAGGTCTATTTTTAATAAGAATTGGACATTTGTTATATGATGATGTGGAAATATGTGATAAAGTCCAGGAGATTCCTCCATTAGTATATAGGAGGGGGCAGAACCTGAAAGCTTTTTTGGAACAGAAAAAAACAGGTTCACTAAGAGGAAGGTCTGGTATTCCAAAATGTGGAGACTGCTCATATTGTAAGTTCTTTTATGAGGGGTCCACAATATTTCAGGTAAGGAACACTACCTACCATATTAAGGGTATTTTTAACTGTGAATCTAAACAAGTTGTCTATTTTGCACAGAGTCAAAAGTGTTCCTGTTTTTATGTTGGAAAAACTGAGTGGAAACTTAGAGACCGTATCTATGAACATGAATATAGTATCAAAAAATGAATTTATCTAACACTTTAGCTAAACATGTGAACATGAATGAGTATCATTTTTTTAAATATTTGCTCATTGATCATGTCCCAGTAAAGGGGAGGGGAGGGCCTTTGGAAATTTATTTGCAAAAGAAAGAGTTAGCATGGCAACTACTTTTTAATGCCTATTTTTATCCTGGGTTGAATGACTGCTGCAGTATGGAAGCTATTTTAGCATTAAAAGCTTTGACTAGATAGGAATATTTTAAGTAAGTGTTAACTACCTTTTAGGTTTAAATGAGTTATTTAAACAATAAAGTCGTTTGGTCTTGTACCTGTCTTTGTTTTATATTTAAAATGTTTTTAAAAAATGGTTTAAAGAAAAGGGTGGCTGGACCTTTAAGACACTTGAGGAAGTGATGTAATGAGTGCATCCTTTTACTGGAGTCTATTTTTAAACAGAGCTGTTTCTGTCGGTGAAGAGTCTGAATATGTTCACATATGGTTTAATTGAACAAAAGCACTTATTTGTATTGAAATAAAGTTTACTGAAGTACTGACCGGCTTTTCTGCTGAATGTCATTGCTTTTCTGACCTGTAGCTGTAGTTTAGATTATTTTTAGACACAGATTAACACATGAGCTCACACATGCGCACACCCCCCCCCCCCCACAACACACACACAGCAGTAATTTTACTGTTGGTATAATTTATGTATTTCTTTAGTCATTTGTAATAAAACATCCAAGGACACGCTGTCAATTAAGTGGCTATAACTGCTGGGTACAGATAGTATCACACAAGGCTGCAAAGTCACAGAAACACAGATGACCCACCACATACCCACTCACAGAAATGTACCCTATTATGGCTGCTTTATTGACCAGTACTTCTCAGATGTTTCATTCTGATTCACTGAAGGAAGAAATACATACATTGTACCAACAGTGAAGTTACTGCTGTCAGACACATACAGTCCAAAACATTACATCTCCATCACCCCCTCCCCACATATAGACATATGATATTCTCAACTATCCCTGATTTTGATGAATGTCCCCGATTTCTTTTCTCATATTGCTGTCTATTCTTCAGACATTTTTCACATATTGAGGATTGTAGTCCCTGAAAAATCATATACAGTTTGAGTTTTAGACTTCATAAAATGCATGCTAAGGCAAAATGTGTTATTCTATCAAATTTCAAAGTATATAACAATATTTAAAATCTACAGACAAAAAAAACACTCTGAAATGACACAAAGAAGCTGAATAATAAAACATAGTGATGTCATTCACTACACTAGAAGCATTATTTTTTTAAAGTAGTATGCTCTTTTGAATGTCTAAAAGTGTTCTGTTTAAAACTATAAGATGAATCATGAGCATTATGCAATAATTCATTAGAGTTAAGCCTTTTGACTTTGCTATCAATAATGTAGGCAGTTTTAGTTTTGTAAGCCAAAAGATCATACTCAATCTTTTTAAGTTTACAGAATGTCACCGTTCTTTCATACCAGTTCGCGTTCATTAAAACTTGTTTGTATTCATGCTGAGTCTCAAGAAAGGTGGACAAAACTTTTTTCAAATCAGTATACAGACTCTAATGTAACATGGAGTTTAGCCAAAATAGAATTGCTGTTCTTTATCAGTAATTTTAAGAACTCAGTGCTAGTTTTGTTGAAAAAATGCACCAGTTCATCAAAAAATGGTTCTCCAGCATTAACACCATTAGGTACTTTAAAGACCCTTAACCATTTTTGAACGATCTGTAGTTTAACCAGGGGCGGCCCATGCTATTGGACTGCCGGACTGCAGCCCCCTCAACTGTAAAATAAAGAAAAAAATAAAGAAATAAAAAGAAAAAAATAATTTTAAAAAATCGCGGACTTTCGCGCATGCGCACTAGTCCGGACTGCTGCTGAGACCGTCTGGGGCATGCGCAGATTGTCTCAGCAGCAGTCCTGACTGGGAAACATGAAGAACGGAGCTCCCAGAAGTCTATGCAGTTTTAAACTGCATAGACTGTCCTGGAACTCGCTGGGAAAATGCATCGGGGTCAGACTGCAACATCAGCAGTCTGGAATTTGCTGCAGTCTCGTCGGGGGAAGCTCTTGCGATGGGCAGGGTCTGGTGTGGATTTGGGTTTATGGTGGTTTGCTACAAGATCTACTACAGGTAAGTGTGTGGACAGGGAGGATCTACTACAGGTAAGTGTGTGGACAGGGATTTGGATGTATGGTGGTTTGCTACAATGTGTGTGTGTGTAAATGCCCAGGTGCAATATACTAGTGGTTAGACTCATGGTGGTGTGGTAGGGAATACTTCAGGCTTGAACCCTGTACCTTGTATGCAGGTGTTAAAGACCTGAATTCCCTACCCACCACCATTTGTAAAAAAATTGCAGATTTTTGCCTCATATTTGATCTGATCTGTTCCTCATAATATCTGTGGTTTGTAAATGTTGCAATGCTTGATATTTGATGGTGCAGTGGTAGCACTGTTGCCTCACAGCTGCAGGTTCTCAGGTTTGATTCTTGGCTGGGGTGCCGTCTTTGTGGGGTATGTATCTTCTCCCTGTGTTTGTGTGGGTTTGCTTTTGTGTCCTCCCATGTTACAAAGACATGCCTGCATTATTTCTTCCTGGGCCTCTGCTGAAAATTGTTTTTTGTTCCAAGTCAGACTGTCCTGATTAACAAATGTTAAATAAAATTGACAGGCATTTGAATTTCAGACTTCAGGTTTCTGAATGTTTAATTCCTTACATATTTGATGGTGCAGTGGCAGTATTGTTGCCTCACAGCTATAGGTTTTCTGGTTTGATTCTTGGCTGGGGTGCCTTCTGTGTGGAGTCTGCATCTTATCCCTGTGTTTGTGTGGATTTGCTCTGGTGTCCTGCCATTTTACAAAGACATGTGTCTACAGTATTTCTCCCTGGGCCTCTGCTGAAAATTGTTTTTGTTCTGTCAGAAGTAAAATTGACAGGCATTTGAATTTCAGACTTCATATTCTTCAGAAAATACATAGTAAAACAACTTTTTATTCTAGCAATAAATATATAGTAACACAGCCTTTCATTATAGCAATTTTCTAAGTTTATAAGATGGCTATTTGAAATTTGTCCTTATTTTTGGGACTGTATTACCCTGTTATTGGCTTTGTCCAGGTTTTTTGTGCTAAGGTTGACAGCTATGGCAAAGACTGAATTCACTGAATATGTTTGAGGGCTGTATTCCCTCATTACTGGGTTTGTCCAGGTGTTTTGTGCTAAGAGGTTGACAGCTATGGTGAGAACTGAATTCATTAAATGATAGCCATTTAAGTTTCAGTCTTCCTGTCTTTCACAAAGCAGCTGATTTGGTGTAGTGGTATGTTGCTCTGACTGTTTTGCACAGGGACCTTGGCAGTAAAATGTATGGTGGTAACACAGCATTTTTCTTTCACAAAGCAGGTGATTTGGCATAGTGGTATGTTGTTCTGACTCGTTTGCACAGGGACCTTGGCAGTAAAATGTATGGTGGTAACACAGCATTTTATTCTAGCAGCTTTCCAAGATTATACAATCAATGTTTAATGTGTCCCTGGTTTTTGCCCTTTTGACCCACCCCAGTAAATTTGGCTTTTTCCAGATTGCTTGTGCTGTGAAGTTGAGATGCAGTTGAGTATTGAGTAGATTTTACAAGGAGCTGAGAGCTGCAGGGGAAGAGAAGTTTAGTGCTGATTATGCTAAGTCAGCTCGCATTGCTAATAGCACAACAGGTTGTGTACTTGCTTTTGATGCAGAAGGTTGTTGGTTCTACTCCCATAAGGGGTGAATGCTGCCGTACTGAAAGTTAAGATACTAACTATGAGCCTGTTTTCAGTTTGCCATCCATTTCCTATTGCAATATTACTAGCTTATTTTTAATGTAATTTAGGCAATTTATTCCTCAGGGGCATCAGACACTTTATCTTTCGATGAAACCATGAAATATATAGGTGATTGCTAGCAGCAACCTCTTCATTACAGATTTATTTAACGTGGAATTATTTAGATGACTTTTTACTACTTCAGAGATTGTGCATATTTACTGATAATGGTGGACTGTAGAATTTTGCATATTTACCGATAATAGTGGACTGTAGAAGTTTGAGTAGACTTTTATGATGGAAATGTTCTGAATTGGGCAGTTTTGTCATTGGAGCATGCATTTTGTTTCATTGTTTACTGGAAAAATGTTCAAAGCAATAGGAAGGTGTATAAAATAGCACATGTATGTTTCATATGCAAGGGGCCTATGATTTGAAAACAGACCAGAATTAATCTTTATCTGCCACAGGTAAAATGTATTTTCTTTGAATGTGAGTTTCAATGGCAGAGAAGTTTTAATGCCAAGTTTGTTTAGCAGATGTCTTAGTGTTTGTGCTGTAAAATGCAAAATAAAACTTTCAAATGAAGTTCAAATCATCATCAGAAGTAAATCAGTATGCACATTAGTGTTTATGGTAAATGGAGTGAAATAGCCAAGTAATGGATCATTGGAATGGCTGCAGGGGGAGGCTCCATTCGACCATGGTTTTGTGAGGGGGAAGGGTGGCAAACTTAGGCAGCCCCAGCTGAACCATACCTCCCAACTGTCCAGATTTTCAAAGAATGAATAGATTTTTTGCTTCTTATTTTTGGTTTGTTCCTCATAAAATTTGTGGTTTTCTGGCAAATCATTTAGGAATTAAGTCACTAAATAATGACACACTGAGTTTCAGACTTCATAACCTTCAGAAAAATGCATGCTAAAGTAAGACCTGTTCTATCAACTGTCTCAGTTTATACAAGAGCAATTTTTAGTACTGTTTATATGTTCCCCCAATATATTTGGCCTTGTCCAGGTTTATTGCATTAACAGGTTGAGAGGTACATGCAAATAAATTGCTTTATAGAATTAGGCATAGCCAAACCTCTCAACTGTCTCTGATTTTGGCTCAAAATGTTGCTCTTCCCCAATGATCCCTCTGCAAAATAGCAATTTTGGAAGAAAACATGGAGGGTTTATAATTAAGAAATAACTGTAATAATCAGTTAGATTACTTTTATTTCAGAAATGCATGTAGATTATTTTATTTTGTCAGCTGCTCAAGTTAGCAGTACTAATATTAAAGTATCCCTTCTTTGACAGGTTCCCAGCTGTATTGTGTTGCTATTTTATATTTTTACATCACATTTTTGGTCCATTTTTCATAAAATTGTGGTTTTTGGCAAATTAGTGACAAATCATTAAATACTGAAGTTAGAAAATAATGACAGACATTTGAGTTTCAGATTTCATACCATTCAGAAAATCCATACTAATGCAAGACCTCTATTATCTTTCTAAGTTTATAAGAGCAATATTTAAAAACTTGTCCTTATTTGTGGGCCTTTGTTCCATTTCTTTGTATGGCTTTGTCCAGATTTCTTGCTCTGAGGTTGAGAGGTATGACAAATGCATCAGAGCCATCACAGGTCAGCCAGAGACATTTCAAACTGTGACATACTTGTTGCACCCCACTCCCCCATGTAGTGACTCTGGATGTGTCGAAACAAGGCAAGGAGTAGTTATGCAGTGAAAATGTGCAGAGTATCCCCCCATCCAAGGTAGACACAAGTACTAGAGTGGCTTTTCATCTGTCCTTGATTTTTACAGAATGGACTGGTTTCTGTCATATTTTTTGTACTGTTGATGTATGCTTATTACTCAAAGTGCCTGTTGCTCTATGTTTAAGTAGCAATACTTTAATGACCATTAGGTAAGCTTGGCTGAGATTGCACGATGCAAGTAAGCTTTAATAAGCATACTGTTAAAGAATTGCCAACATTGAAAGCCTTTCTGTTGCCATGTAGAGAATACTTAACTAGATAATGCATAAGCCTTGGGTATTGAAATGCATATGCCAGTATTTGTAATAAAGGACAGGATTACATTATTTTAAGAGTCTCATTACACTTGGAGACTTCCAGTCATCTGTGCAGGCTTTACCCATAAACAGAATGCCAATCATGTGGTCCATAACCTGTACAGTAATCCTTTTAAGCAATGTATCTTGAACTTATTTCTTGTTTGCTTTTCATTTTTTACTTTGATCATGTTTTCCCCATTAAACAAGTAGATGTCAGGCAGCAGGTCTTTTTTTGGATAAGGAACATTTTTACAAGTGGGGGCATCAGAGATTTCTACTTTCAGCATATTACTTGGTACTTTAATAAAGCTGAATATAAATTATAATTAGAACTGCAGTGCAAGAAGTGGTTTGAGTTGAGTGCTGCTTGTTTTTCTTATACTTGATTTTGACTGGCATTCCATTAATGTATTTAAAAAAAAGTAATTTATTTTTTCATGCCTCACAACCTTTTTTGTTTCCATTTAGATATTAAGCTGTCATGCAGCCAATGCATTGAAATAGTTTTATTCTTCTACACTTAATTTTGTCTTGATTGGACTCTCATAATGACGGTTTGGCACCTAGGGCAGTATATTTAGTTTTTGTGGTTTTGAGCATAGCTCCTCCCCTTTCTAGTTGGCTGCATCCCGTCTCATTGACCCCACCCATTCAGCTGTCTCCTGCAGCCCCCCCTTTGATTTGAAGTCACCAGCCGCCACTGAGTTTAACGCACTGCTCAAAATATTTATTTTCAATGGAAAGGGCATGATATTTCCTGAGCCTTTTCCCTAAGTCAGTTATTAGATAGTCAATATTATGCACATCATTTTCTGTGCCAATTTCTTCTACAGATGAAATAGGGTTATAGATGATATTGAGAGCAGAGAAAGCTTCTTTATAAGAACAACTAGTTGGAAAGTGTTTTACTGTCTCACCTCCTTCAAAGGAATCACTGAAACCCTCTTTCTCAGCATTTGTTGAAGGTAAATTCACACCTTGTTGTTGAGATAAAGCAGACACAGATTTCTGAAGTTCATTTAGAAAAATAGACAAGTCCTGCAATGTCTTGTCTGATTTCTAGGACTGGAATGATTAGATAAATTCAGCAATTCATCATCCAATGTGCCTGCCATCAGTAGGTTACAAAACCACCAAATGTATTGAGAATAAAGCCGAAAACTGAGGCACGAGTTAAATAAAACTACCAATAAAAAACACTCTCAAATGACACAAAGGAGCTGAATAATAAAATATAGTGACATCATTCGCTACACTTGAAGCATTATTTCTTAAAGTAGTATGCTGTCTTGTATGTCCAACACTAGCAAATTATTGTGTAATGCTCATGACTCATCTTGTAGTTTTAAATGGAACCCTTTTGGACATTCAAGAGAACATGATGAATAGCTAAATTTATTTATACATTTTTGGTAGTTTTATTTCACTCTTGCCTTAGTTTTTGGTTTTATTCTCAATATTTAAAATCTGTCCAATTTGTGAACTTTGTCTCCATTTTTTTTTTTTTTTTTTGCTTCATCCATGATTCTTGAGCCAAGACATTGTCAAACACTTACATACCTCTCAACTGTCCAGATTTTTGTGTCATATTTTTGGTCTTTTCCTCATAAAATCTATGGTTGTCCGGCAAACCACTGAATGTTAAGTCTCTAAATAATTACATACATTTGAGTTTCAAACTTTATATTCTTTAGAAAATGCATACTAACACAAATCCTGTTATTCTAGCAACTTTCTAAATGTATTTGAGCAATATTTAAAACCAGTTCCTTTTTTGGGCCTTTGCCTCCCATTAGTTAAGGCTATGTCCAAATTTCTTGTGCTAAGAGTTGGAAGCTGTGACACACACACACAGATACACATACACCCTTGTTATACCTCTCAACTACCCAGAATTTTGCAGAATATCCAGATTTTTGCCTCATATTTTTGGTCTATTCCTCATGAAATATGTAGTTTTCTGGCAAATCACAGAAGAATTAAGTAATATTAATATGACAGAAATTTGACTTTTAGACATCATATCCTTCAGAACATATATGGTACCACAAAACCTGTTATTCTAGCATCTTTCTAAATTTATATGAGCAGTATCTAAAAGATTATCCCTATTTTTGTGGCTTTATCCCTGCATTATGTTTGGCTATTGGTTTTGTCCATATTTCTTAATCTAGGAGGTTGAGCGGTATCATCCTTTTAACTGCTGGTATTGCAGCTATTTCTTTGGTACTGTTTTGCTTTCTCTAATCACAATTATCCACAAGCATGTTTAGTGAGGAGGAAAGTGACAGAAGTTTATTTTCACTTGTTCCTCGTGCCTCAGGGGTATCGTAATAGGCAGCCCTGAGGCCATGGACTTTTACTGGGCAGTCCAATTAGCTAAAGTCAGAATCATTCTCTGATTGGCACCCTTTCTCTCTCTTTGCTGATTGGCTATAATTATGATTTGGGAGCCAATCAGAGAACAAAAAGTGAAAACACCACTCTTGAAAGCAGAACAGAGGAACACTGCTTCATTTCAGTGTCAAATGGAGAGCATTCCACATAATGTGGTACAGTTGAACACTATGACTAGAGGACACGAGTGCAGCTATGTCAGGATTTGAAGAGTCAAATGTTACAGCAGTGAGCACTGGGTGTAACAGTACCATACTAGGCATGCACATATAATCAGAGATGCATGTCGCTTTAGACTTCAGTAACAAAATTTTATGGAAAAATAAAAATGCTACAGAATGTACAGCAGTACAGAGATGACACTTGTAAGATTCTCTCTGCAGTAGATTGTTCAAATGATGAAGAGAATTTGAAAACTTGGTTACACAAGGAACCTGCAGATTAATGAGTTAAAGATAAAATAACTTCTGGTTCAGTTGCCACAGCTGAGGTGCAAGCAGTTAACTTACCATATTTTCAGAAACAGGATCGTATTCTCAGAAAATCAAAGACAGACTTTAAAGGAAATTTACAATTCACTTTTATGGCCAATAAGAAAAAAAGGTAACAGTTTTAGGCTAGTACTAGATTTAATATAGATGTACATATTTACATTCTGGAAGCACATATTGTACATGGTATACCAGAGATGACAGTGAAGTTAATTTGCAGAATAAATGGTTTACAGTTACAAATCTGGCAACTGCATTTGTTGTGTTATTGTTCTGTTTAGCAGACATTGTTAAGAACTTTAAATTATGATAGTAAAGTGTTGCAATGCATAAATAAAATCTTGATATAGACAAAGACAGAAGAGCATTTGCAGATATTAAATGATGCTTGCTAGTTTGACTGGTGTAGAAATTAAATTACTTTTTTAAAGTGACAGTACAGTCAAAATTCAGTAATTCTCAAACAAACTAGTATGGTATGTGAGAGATGTATTTACACAATGTCACTGGAGGCAAAACTGTTATATAAAAATACTTCTAATATCAATAAGGTTGCCAGTCGTACACATACTGCACCCATCAAACACAATTCAAAGCAGATATATAGACCCACATATGCTGAGGCACTTAAATATAACCTTCCAAAACCGCAAAGACCTCTTAGACAAAGTTATTGTTGTTTGTATTTTCGGCTTTTCCCGGTTAGGGGTCGCCACAGCGGAACTCCGGTCTGCTACTGATTGGCAGTAGGTTTTTATGGTGCTGAGTTGCCAGCCCGACGCCCAACCTTCAGCAAAGGCACGCCCATTCACCCATGGCTTTCGGAGGCCACTCGACCGCGGAGAGAACATGCAAACTCCACACAGAAGGCACTCCAACTGAGAATCAAACAGGGGAACCTCTTGCTTTGAGGCAACAAACGGTACTGCTGCACCAAAAGTACACATAACAAATACTCTCAGCAGCCCCGAATGCACTCTTTCAAAACAACATCCACATCAACACATACAGCAACATCTCATGGACCCTCTACTTCTAAGCCCATAAACCAAGCCATCACACAATCCACAATTCTGGTTATTGGAGACTCCATCATGAGACACACTGATGTCCCTCTCACCATGCTGAGTAAGGAGAAAGTCACAGTCATTTGCGTATCTGGGGTTAGGATCCACCACATTACACATGCACTTGGGTCATTGGACCACAAGTACCAGTATGAATCAGTTATAGCCCATGTGGGTGCAAATGACCTGAGATGTACCTCCCTATACTATATAAGGAGAGAATTCATGGAGCTCTCAGAATATGTGTCCCAGGCTTGTATGTGCCTAGCATTAAGCAACATTTTACATTCTTCAAGGATGATGCCACAATACGAACAAACAATGATGACTTTAATAATTGTCTTAGTTTCTGGTGTCATTCTAAGGTAGGATGCAATATTTGTCAGCATGGAAGGAGATGGTCAATGGACCACGCTGCTTTGGCAGGAAAGGTCTGCACCTCTCCCCTATAGGCTTTTAAATATTAGCTAAAACATTGTCTTCCCCCATAGTGCTTTTTTTAGGCAATGCCAAACTGAAAGTACTTCTGACATAGTAAATCAAAAACCAAGAAAATCTATAGGTACTACTGCTGAACGCTAGGAGTCTAAATGAAAAACTCCACTCCCTAGAAGCTCTTTTCACACTAGAGAAGGTGGCTCTTTGTGCAGTCACTGAGACATGGTTTAAAGCCATATAGAGCACATCAATAGTGTAAGGTTACAATGCATTTTACACATATAGGCCAGCTACTATGCAGGCAGAGACTAAAGGTAGAGGTGTGTCGATCTACACCAAAAATAGATATACATCAAGGCTGGTCAAACAGAACAATACACTTGAGCTACTCCATGTTTAAATCACCATAGGAAAAATCTAATACCACTTCTTTGCATGTTATAGGCCTCTTCTATGACCCAGGAAACCCATATCATGTATTTAAACTTATTAGAAACACTCAAAATCCAACCCAATACCATATTCTTGGGCGACTTTAATTACTCCACTGTTAACCAGGAATTCTATATGACACCAAGCATACAGGCACACAAAATCCTGGAGTTTGTACAGACAAACTCCCTGGGCCAGGTTGTCAGTATACCAAACGGGGGGCAACCATACTGGATCGGGTCCTCACTAATATGGGAGAGTATTGCACACCTCCTAGTGTAATGTCTTCTCTGGTAAGGTCAGACCACAAAATGGTCTCCTTTAAAGTAAAAATAAAACTTGGATCCCCAGCTAAGCCTGAAATATTCAGGAACTAATCTAAGGCTAACTTCCTGCTATTAAGTGATAACGTGGCAAAATTTCAACCCTCCATTAGCCCTGAGAACTCTGCTGCCTATGCAGAACCATTCATAGAAACCCTATACAAGCATGTTAATTGTTGTATAGTGGCAGCTGTACCCACCAGGAAGAAGTACAGAACTAACTCAATAAACAAGTCACCCTGATAGAATCACAAAATCAATAGAATAAGAGAAGGAAGAAAAGCATGGAAAAAATTAGGAAATGCAGCACCAGCAGGATAAAAACATCATCAAACTAAACAAACAGCTTAGAAGACAAATAAAGTCTACTAAAGCCAAATTTGAGGTAAATTTGGCCTCCCATGCCGAGGACAATCACAAAGCATTCTTTAGCTATGTCCACAACCCCAACTACACTATTGTGTGCAGAGCTCATTGTAAATGGAGCTACCTATACTGTGCCAAAAGATTTAGCAAACCTACTGGCTGACAAATTCATCTTCAACTTCACCCCTCTCTCTCTCCCTCAACCTTCCCTCGGGAAATACTACCAAATATAACCCCCACCCCACACCCCCACTATCACTAGAGAACAGGAATTGTTATTTAACTGTAGCCTTCAAACAGGCTTTGTGCCTCATGAATGGAGAAAAGCAACAGTTATTCCTCTGCACAAAGGTAGGCCATCTACAGACTCTGGAAACTACAGGTTCTTAAGCCTCACTAGTCTTATATGCAAAGCCATGGAAAGAATTATAATGGAAATGATATAATTATATAGTAAACCTCCAGACACTGGACCCAACACAGTTTGGTTTCATGAAGGGTAAGTCATGCTTATTCAACCTGGTGGACTTCTTTAAGAAGGTCAGCAAAGCAATGGATGAGGGCAAAATGGTTCACACTGCCTACTTTGACCTGGCCAGGATATCTGACACAATATCCCACTTAGGCATTGTTGACAAACTCAGAAGGTTAGGTACAAACCCATATGCCACCCATTGGCTAGCCAACTGAGACAGACAGGACCCAGGAAGTTAGAATTGGGGAGTCCACCTCTACAAAGAAGCCAGTCACAAGTGGAGTCCCTCAAGGATCAGTCCTTGGACAGCTCCTTTTGGCATTTACTTCTCTGAAGTCAAAGCTGATGTCAGTGGTCTCTGGCTGACTAAATTTGCAGATGATTGCAAATTAGGAGCTGTCATTGAATCCCACACCAACACAAGTGTTCACCAGGAAGGGCTGACACAGACAAACAACAGAGTCAGATCCATGGATTAAAACTAAATGCCAAGAAATGCATAATAGTATCCTTCAGGAAGTCATCTGCCCCTGGTAACTATCATATTGACAAAACATCCCTTAGAGTTGACCCAGTAGTCAGGGACTTAGGAACACACAGACAGTAATCTAGCCTTTGATGATCATGTCTCTACAATAGTGAAGAAATCATTCTATGTTCCACAACTTATAAACAAAAGTATGGCATCTAGGTCCAAGAAAGTCATTATTCATAGGTTCATAGGTTGGTACTAGGCTATCAGCCCTAGGGTCTATACAAGCCTAGCCATAACAATTCCCTGGCTATTTCTTCCCACAATATTTACTTCCCTGGACCCCTGTCTAGCAGGGCAACTGATGTGATCCCCAGGATAAATGTCTTATCTCCCATCCAGTCGTCAAGGTTCCTTTTGAAGAGGGCCAAGGAGGCACCCTGCTTGACATGTATGGGCAGTCTATTCCGGAGTATGGGGAGTCTCTGGGTGAGGAACCTATCTCTCCAGCATGTTTTGTTCATTGTGATGGCAAGGTTTATGTCCCTGGAGCATGTGGCTCTGATGGATTGGGATTTCTTTAAGTGTATAAAACACAAGAGGCCAGCATATAGATACTTTATTTAAAAATAAATATTTATTAAGGCATATAATGCCACAAAATGCACTAATATCAGTTCAAACCGGTTTCGGCTATCCAGCCTTCATCAGTGAAAAAGCATTTATCATGCACAAAATCTCATAAATATTTATAGATACCACCAACCAATGGAAACATGGTATAGTCCAACCCTAAAGCTGGTTTTACAATGCTGTTTATATAATAATGTATAACTAATAATATTATCACCATACTGAAATAGAAGCATATTTGAAACAATAAAAAATCCAGAAAAATATATATTTTTACCAAAATAACATATAATCTTAATAATATACACAGAAGATGATCAACAAAATTTGAAAATACTGTCAACTGTATCCTGAGCTAATGACATGCTGTGAGCAAACCACAAGGTCCCCAATAACATGTAAATATGTGTTATATTAATTTAGAATACCTAATTCATTAACAAATCATGGTATACCCTATCAATATCTGTAATGTATAACTATACGTTTACTATTAATGGCCATGTTAGATATAAAAAATAGTGCACTAACTGAACACACAAATACTGTTGGAATGAACTCATATACTTTACTAATGCTATAAAGGAAATTCACCACATATACTGGCAATTGTGTTGTCATAAACACAAAATTATATAGAAGAGTTTAATGACATATAGCTGGATGTATTAGGCTATTTAATGGGTAGATCAAATTGCAATCCAACAACATCTTGTAACAACAATGGCCTACAAATATATAGCCCTCATCTTTACCTGGCACTTTTATAAACTGTTAAAACTAATATAACCTATAGTAATGTAAAAACATACAACAGAAACCATGTCATTTGTTCAACTGAACATATGGTTAACAAACCAATGCTATCCATTCTATACTTCAGAAAATACATCCCTGGTTTGTATATATTCTTCCCAATCATGACACCTATACTATAATTCAGATGATCTATTAATCCCCATTATCTATTAGATTATAAATGGTCATTAAGGCCAGGGGGAAATAATGCCCCAGGGTGAATTATCCAGTATTTTTCTTTGTGGTTCAAAATGCTATGCCACCCCTGTTGATTGCTCCTGTCTCCAGTAATTTTGTCTATGATCATGAACATAAGTCTGGCATTATTATGTTTCAAGGTGTGTCTGTACAGAGCATTGGCCTCTTTTTTATTTCTGATGTCACTTTTGTGTTCACACATCCTGACTCTGAGTGATTGTGATGTCTGCCCTACATAAAATGCTGAGCATTGACACGTTGCTAAATATATGACCCAACTGCTACTGCAATTACCAAAGACTCTAAGATCATAAACTCTACTCGTATTAGCACTAGTGAATTGTTTTAATTTACTTACTTGGTTACAAGAACCACAGTGGACACATGGAAAAGTACCCAAAAGTTGGTCTCCAGTCATAGTTATCTGTTTGTAAATGGCGCCCCCACTTTATTTGTGCTTGTAATGTGAGAAGAGGGCTCCTAAAGTTTTGCCCCGTCTGTAGGAGAACTGACATTTGGGGCCCAAAAGGTTTCTTAATTGTTCGTTTGCTAATAATATATTCCAGTTGGAATCCAAGATGTTTCTGATTACATTATGATTTCTGCCATATGTAGTGACAAACCTCAATGGGGACTCGACTCCTGTGGTTTGACGTTTCTTATACTCTAGTAACATATTTCTATCCTGATTATCAGACCAAATGCTAGCTGATAATATATCAGATTTATTATATCCCCTTTACAAAAATCTGTTTTGGAGATCCAATTTAGCTTCCTCAAAGTCCGTCTGAGATGAACTAATACATTTAATCCTCAAAAATTGAGATTTCGGTATATTACAGATGGTGTGGCGTGGATGCATGCTAGATGCATGGAGCAGGGTGTTATATTGTGGATATTTCCTGTAGGTCTTGGTACTCAAGGTGTGGTCATCATTCCTGTGAACCGTAACATCCAGAAAATCAGTGGTGTTAGAATTGTATGTTATTGTAAACACTATACCCTAAATGTTACTATTCAGATATTCCACAAACTCCTGCAAATATGTGGTGTCTGCACACCACACCATCCAACAATCATCAAGGTATCTACACCAGATGCCAATTTCAACCATATATATGTTGTGAAGTGGGTTTTATATCAGGCATTCTTCAAAGTATGCCATAAATAAGTCTGCATATATGGGGGCAAAAGATGCCCCTATAGCAGTACCTTGAAGTTGCCAATAACACTCCCCTTGAAAGTAGAAAACATTCTTATTAAGCACATGTTCAGCCATGCATATAAGCAAAGTATTAAGTCCTGGTGGATATAACTTGGAATGTTCTAACCAATATTGTAGCGCCTGTAGTCCCGCCCAGTGGGGTATGCTGGTATATAGCGACTTCACATCCAAGGTGCACATAAGCCAATGTGGTTCAAGTTGTATATCTTGTATGATTTGAAGAAACTGGGTGGTATCTTGTAGTCTGGCCCTGACCACTGTCAGTAGTGGTTTAAGATGTTGTGTCAGGAACATAGATAATGGTTCTGTAAGGGAGCCAATACCTGACACAATAGGTCTTCCAGGAGGTTTGGAAATACATCTGTGTATTTTAGGAAGCAGATATAGAATTTGTTTTTGGGGGGTCCATCACTGTTAAATGTTTGACCGTATTTTGAGTAATGATTCCTTCTTCCTCCAGCAGATTAAAAAATGTATCAATTTCTTTTTTGAAATTGGGGGTAGGATCAATAGACATATGCATGCAGCATTTAGTATCTGATAACTGTTCCAAACCTTCATTTAGATAATAACTCATGTTCATAATCACAACTGCCCCTCCTTTATCTGCTGGTAATATAGCAATATTGTGATTATTTCTCAGCTCCTCCAAGGCCATTTTTTCAGATGAGGAAATATTCTGACCCATGACTTGTGATTCAATATGTGGGAAATGTAAATCCTTGAGGACTGATTGTTGGAAAATGGGCACATGTTATTTCATTGGGAGTTGGAACTGAGATTTGCGGAATCTAAAATCATTAGATCTTTGAGAAGTTTGTGAAGTTTGATCTGAAAAGAATATCTTTAGATTAAGACTATGGCAAAAACTCATAGCATCAGACACAATATTATAAAAGCCTGGTACAAATCCAAGACCTTTATTGAGTAGCTTTTCTTGATCATTAGTCAATTTAACATTGGACAAATTCAACACATTTTTGTATTCATGGTCAATTATCTCAGTAATGTTTGTATCAATCCCTCTACAGAGCCTATTCTGCTTCCCATGTTTATGTTTGAGGCCACCCCGCCGCCCTTTTCCACTTCTAAAGGGTGTGCCAAGTTGGACCTTTTGCGCATAGGTGACTCCTGGAGCTGGGCACTTTCACTATCTGTGTAGGAGGATTCCTCCCCCGATGTGCTAGCAAAAAATTTTTCATTAGTTTTAAGGATGGACCTAGGTCTCTTCCTAGTTCTGCCCCTTGCCGTCCCCTGGCTAGTATCCATGAATCTAACAGATCTATGTGATTCAAAAGGGCACCCCCTTTGGTAATCAGTGATATCCCTGTTAAACTTTTTAATTTTCCTATCCCTTGTTTGTTTCTCATAGTTTGCCAGTTCCTTAGACAGCCTGATCACTGACCCTTCATATATAGATAGTGATTCATATTTTTTACATTCCTCACAGATTGATTTCACTTCTGATAAATTTATATCAATCATTCTTTCATAGTATGAGGCAAGTATTTTTACAAACATCATGGATGCTTGTTGTAATGCCATGTTCCATTCTGTGGTTAGTCTCTCTTCAGATCTACTAACCAATGGCTGTAGGCATATTCTCAGACCCCTAGGGGCCATATCCTTGTTGATATACACACGGAATAATCTGAGATGCCAGATGTTGGCTCTGAGGTTTTTTAAACCCTTACTTAGATTTTGAAAAGCCACATCACATCCATCTGATGGATTAATAATAGAGTCATTTTGATTATTGCCTGAGATGTGGTCTATCCCGAAGACACCTATGTCATCCCAATCAGCACATGATCCTTGAAGAATTTTTTCCAAATCCATAAATATTTATGGTATCTCAGAAACCGAAAATTATTGCAATAGGTATATTGGGCAAAAAATAAGCTGATCAGACTGTCCAAGGAATCAGCAACCTATAATGCTGTTTCTGTATTCAGAAACAGGTAATAAACAGGTAAATTCACTGATACCAAGTGCAGGTATACCAAATTAGAATACTAGTCTGTGAATAACAATGAGGCAGAACCAGAAAGAGAGCAGACCCACACTAAATGCACATAGGTATAACACTGGTTCCTATAAACAATTGTATCCAACAACTATTGAGACACCAGTGTTGCTGTGATTACGAAATAACCACATAACTTTGAGAACCTAGTCTGTGAACTTTCTACAAAAATATTCAGATTCCTATTTCTTTCAAATCTGGATATAACAAGGTATTAATACATAAGAAAAGGTGATTTTATCTGGTTATGAGTACTTCCGTATACATGCCCAATATCTGAAAATAACAATGTGGCAGGACCAGAAGGAAAACCGGCCCAAGCTATATATACATAGATGTGACACTGATTCCTATTTGCAATGATATCTAAACACTACTGAGACATCAATAATACTGTAATAATCAGAAAAACAGAAGACTTTACAAACCTAGTCCGCAGGTTGTATGAAAAAATGGATATGAATATAACAAAAATTTTTGAACATAACAAAGTGGTAATCTTATCTTGTTATGAATAATTCCATAGCGTGCCCAATGCCTCAAAATAAGGTATATTTAATGTGATCTAACATGGGATGTTATACTGAAAGTGATTGTGGTACCGCTTCAATATTATGATAGTATAACTACATAATGTCCTATGGATTCAATTTTTTCTACTGATGAAGTAGTATCAAGGTAGAATAAATCAACATATTGTACGTAGACCACAATGATAATAGTATGATTTCAACACAATTGTGTATTCATACCACGCATCACATTAAGTTATTCCTGGATAATAAAGATATCCCACTTTATCTTGATATGATATGGTTATAAACATCAACCATATCTAGCTGTTGATGAAATAAATACAACAGTATTATTATATCCAATCGACAAGGTTTAGATAGTTATAGATACATGTGCCATATTGTATCATAGTGGAAAACAGTTTAAACTTGTGCATGCACATATATAGGAGTCCAATTGGAATCCTGTGATTTATAATGTTATAGTACAACAAAAATTGCATCCATGAGCCCAATGGCTTGCCACTATATAAGATGAAAATACATTAATATATCCTCAGGTAATAGGGCCCAAAGAATTGGCCCATAAGACTTCTATATTCAACTCGTCCAACAATGCTTAATGATTTAAGCCACATATATACAATATAGTGAAGTACTGTACCCTTTTAAGTTGTATACCCTGAATACCTAAGCCTGGCAAACCATAAACATACAAAACTAGATAAATTACACTAGACCTGATCTCAGTGTTGGATATACACGGAATATATATTTCACAATAACCCCTTCGTGGGTCACCAGTCCCAATCAGAACCATAAAATGAAAAATAATATGCAAAGATACAATATAATTGAAAAAAGTACAAAATAGTTTGTTTTGTAAGACTGTGTTCTTTAAGTATAATGGTGAAAAGCTTAAATCCCCTCATTGTTAATCGGCCCCAATGTACCTCGTGCCTTGTAAAAATTTCAGTAAACACAGTACCTGATATAAGGAAAGTCCAAGGTCGTAATGGTTGAGGCTGGATAGTGTCTTACTGTTAATTGCCGTATTTTCAAAGAGGTAATCCATTAATACCTGAAACTGCAGTTCAAATACCTGCAAAATTCCAAGTATATAGTTCACCGAAAGAAACAGATAGCCCAAGAAAAATGGCCGTCCAGCATCTTCATAAGACCATGCAAAGAAATAATCCGTTGGTTCCTGAAACTGTAGTCCAAAAAACAGATAGCCCAGGAAAAATGGCCGCCCAGCATCTTCATAAGATCATGCCGTTACTGCTGTTACACTAATTGATCCGGCCAAATTGTTCCAATCACAACACACCAAAATGAGACAAAATAAGAGAAAGTCTAAAAAACAGACCTTGGATAGTCAGTTAAACAACAAACGATCTCTGATACTATCCCTTTAGGACCACAAAACGCCAATGCCATGTGTAAAGTACCAGTAATTTAGATCCAATTCCGAAGAGTACAGTTGACAGTTTTACCCAAAAAGTAAAACCTTTATGGTGATATCTCACCCCAAATCCGTTCCAATGATTGGTTATATTAGAAAAAATGGGGAAGAAATCCTCATATCAGAACAGAAGTAAAAAGCTGCAGCCCAACAGCGAGGTCCAAACTCAATAGTAGAAACTAAACACCTCGCAGGTATGGTATGCACGGCCAAACCATTAATCCATAAAACACAAGAGGCCAGCATATGCAGCATATAGATACTTTATTCAAAAATAAATATTTATTAAGGCATGTAATGCCACAAAATGCACTAATATCAGTTCAAACCGGTTTCGGCTATCCAGCTTTCATCAGTGAAAAAGCATTTATCATGCACAAAATCTCATAAATATTTATAGATACCACCAACCAATGGGAACATGGTATAGTCCAACCCTAAAGCTGGTTTTACAATGCTGTTTATATAATAATGTATAACTAATAATATTATCACCATATTGAAATAGAAGCATATTTGAAACAATAAAAAATCCATAAAAATATATATTTTTTTACCAAAATAACATATAATCTTAATAATATACATAGAAGATGATCAATAAAATTTGAAAATACTGTCAACTGTATCCTGAGCTAATGACATGCTGTGAGCAAACCACAAGGTCCCCAATAACATGTAAATATGTGTTATATTAATTTAGAATACCTAATTCATTAACAAATCATGGTATACCCTATCAATATCTGTAATGTATAACTATACATTTACTATTAATGGCTATGGTGCTATTCAATAAAGGTCTTGGATTTGTACCAGACTTTTTTTGTAATGAATATAATATTGTGTCTGATGTTATGAGTTTTTGCCGTAATCTTAATCTAAAGATATTCTTTTCAGATCAAACTTCACAAACTTCTCAAAGATCTAATGATTTTAGATTCCGCAAATCTCAATTCCAACCCCCAATGAACAAACATGTGTCCATTTTCCAACAATCAGTCCTCAGGGATTTACATTTCCCACATATTGAATCACAAGTCATGGATCAGAATATTTCCTCATCTGAAAAAATGGCTTTGGAGGAACTGAGAAATAATCACAATATTGCTATATTACCAGCAGATAAAGGAGGGGCGGTTGTGATTATGAACATGAGTTATTATCTAAATGAAGGTTTAGAACAGTTATCAGATACTAAATGTTGTATGCATATGTCTATTGATCCTACCCCCAATTTTAAAAAAAGAAATTGACACATTTTTGAATCTGGCGGAGGAAGAAGGAATCATTACTCAAAATAAGGTCAAACATTTAACAGTGATGGACCCCCAAAAACAAATTCTATATTTGCTTCCTAAAATACACAAATGTATTTCCAAACCTCCCGGAAGACCTATTGTGTCAGGTATTGGCTCCCTTACAGAACCATTATCTATGTTCCTGACACAAAATCTTAAACCACTACTGACAGTGGTCAGGGCCAGACTACAAGATACCACCCAGTTTCTTCAAATCATACAAGATACACAACTTGAACCACATTGGCTTATGTGCACCTTGGATGTGAAGTCGCTATATACCAGCATACCCCATTGGGCGGGCCTACAGGAGCTACAATATTGGTTAGAACATTCCAAGTTATATCCACCAGCACTTAATACTTTGCTTATATGCATGGCTGAACATGTGCTTAATAAGAATGTTTTCTACTTTCAAGGGGAGTGTTATTGGCAACTTCAAGGTACTGCTATGGGGGCATCTTTTGCCCCCACATATGCAGACTTATTTATGGCATACTTTGAAAAATGCCTGATATATAACCCACTTCACAACATATATATGGTTGAAATTGGCATCTGGCGTAGATACCTTAATGATTGTTGGATGGTGTGGCGTGCAGACACCACATATTTGCAGGAGTTTGTGGAATATCTGAATGGTAACATTTGGGGTATAGTGCTTACAATAACATACAATTCTAACACCATTGATTTTCTGGATGTTACGGTTTACAGGAATGATGACCACACCTTGAGTACCAAGACCTACAGGAAATATCCACAATATAACACCCTGCTCCATGCATCTAGCATGGATCTACGCCACACCATCTGTAATATACCAAAATCTCAATTTTTGAGGATTAAACGTATTAGTTCATCTCAGACGGACTTTGAGGAAGCTAAATTGGATCTCCAAAACAGATTTTTGGAAAGGGGATATAATAAATCTGATATATTATCAGCTAGCATTTGGTCTGATAATCAGGATAGAAATATGTTACTAGAGTATAAGAAACGTCAAACCACAGGAGTCGAGTCCCCATTGAGGTTTGTCACTACATATGGCAGAAATCATAATGTAATCAGAAACATCTTGGATTCCAACTGGAATATATTATTAGCAAACGAACAATTAAGAAACCTTTTGGGCCCCAAATGTCAGTTCTCCTACAGAAGGGGCAAAACTTTAGGAGCCCTCTTCTCACATTACAAGCACAAAGAAAGTGGGGGTGCCATTTACAAACAGATGACTATGACTGGAGACCAACTTTTGGGTACTTTTCCATGTGGCCACTATGGTTCCTGTAACCAAGTAAGTAAATTAAAACAATTTTCCAGTGCTAATACGAGTAGAGTGTATGATCTTAGAGTCTTTGGTAATTGCAGTAGTAGTTGGGTCATATATTTAGCAACATGTCAATGCTCAGAATTTTATATTGGGCAGACATCACAATCACTCAGATTCAGGATGTGTGAACACAAAAGTGACATCAGAAATAAAAAAGAAGCCAATGCTCTGTACAGACACACCTTGAAACATAATAATGCCAGACTTATGTTCATGATCATAGACAAAATTACTGGAGACAGGAGCAATCAACAGGGGTGGCATAGCATTTTGAACCACAAATAAAAATACTGGATAATTCACCTTGGGGCATTATTTCCCCTGGCCTTAATGACCATTTATAATCTAATAGATAATTGGAACTAATAGATTATCTGAATTATAGTATAGGTGTCATGATTGGGAAGAATATATACAAACCAGGGGTGTATTTTCTGAACTATAGAATGGATAGCATTGGTTTGTTAACCATATGTCCAGTTGAACAAATGACATGGTTTTTGTTGTATGTTTTTACATTACTATAGGTTATATTGCAATTTGATCTAGCCATTAAATAGCCTAATACATCCAGCTATATGTCATTAAACTCTTCTATATAATTTTGTGTTTATGACAACACAATTGCCAGTATATGTGGTGAATTTCCTTTATAGCATTAGTAAAGTATATGAGTTCATTCCAACAGTATTTGTGTGTTCAGTTAGTGCACTATTTTTTATATCTAACATGGCCATTAATAGTAAATGTATAGTTACACATTATAGATATTGATAGGGTATACCATGATTTGTTAATGAATTAGGTATTCTAAATTAATATAACACATATTTACATGTTATTGGGGACCTTGTGGTTTGCTCACAGCATGTCATTAGCTCATGATACAGTTGACAGTATTTTCAATTTTTGTTGATCATCTTCTATGTATATTATTAAGATTATATGTTATTTTGGTAAAAATATATATATTTTTATGGATTTTTTATTGTTTCAAATACGCTTCTATTTCAATATGGTGATAATAT
The DNA here is from genome assembly GCF_019279795.1 of Protopterus annectens. Lineage (NCBI taxonomy): Eukaryota > Metazoa > Chordata > Ceratodontiformes > Protopteridae > Protopterus > Protopterus annectens. The sequence continues at coordinate 1,944,154,026 of NC_056726.1, forward strand.
TATTAGTTATACATTATTATATAAACAGCATTGTAAAACCAGCTTTAGGGTTGGACTATACCATGTTCCCATTGGTTGGTGGTATCTACAAATATTTATGAGATTTTGTGCATGATAAATGCTTTTTCACTGATGAAGGCTGGATAGCCAAAACTGGTTTGAACTGATATTAGTGCATTTTGTGGCATTACATTCCTTAATAAATATTTATTTTTGAATAAAGTATCTATATGCTGCATATGCTGGCCTCTTGTGTTTTATGGAATAATGGCTTGGCCATGCATACCATACCTGCGAGGCGTTTAGTTTCTACTATTTCTTTAAATGTAGCATGTCCAACAGCTCTGGGTTTGACATGGCCTTGTATGTTAAGCAGAGATCGCCTCTGAGTAGACGATATGTGACAGAGTACAGCTGGAGTTTTTTTAGTCAGTCAGCATAGGACATCTTCTTTAGGCCTGTGATTCTTTTAGTGAGGTGTTTCTGCGGCCTTTCCAATTGTTGCAGATGTCTTGTGAGGTACATACCAAATGGGGCATTGTACTGTATGATAGGTCTAATGAGGGATAAGTACAGTGGAACAATGACCTCCTTTTTTTCTGGATGAAAAGCCCTTCCACTGTCTTTGGCATTCATCAGACCTGACTTGAGTACAGTGCCTCGTTTAATATATACCTATCCAGGCATATCCAACAAATGGAACATCCACATAGATTCATCACTAAAAGAATGCAAGATGTAAGTAAAATGTCCTATGCAGACTGCCTCAAGGATCTACCCTGTATTCTGTGAACTATAGGCTGTTGAGAGGAGATCTATGCTTGGCATACAGGGCATTGTTAGACCCCACTCTGATGGACCTCCTGCATATCCACAAAACAAACAGCACCAGAATTACTCATTCTAAAGACTTAAACCTTGCCTGTGATACAACTAGGACCTGCTGCAAAGACAGGTATGTATCCCAGAGACTACCCTGCCTCTGGAACAGGTTCCCCATCCATGTGAAGCAGAGTTCTTCCCTAATCCAATTCAAGTGTAACCTGAACAATTGGATGGGAAACAAGAAATTCACCTCTGGCTTAGCACCCATGTCTCTAATGCATGCAGTAAATCCATAAATGGTTCATCTTCCAGGCCCCTGCTTGCAAATGCTTCATCTCCCAAGCCCCTGCTTACACTTATCAAGGGTAACAGAACTTGTCAGAGATTTGGGATGCATGGCTAGGCTTAAATAGGCCCTTGGGATCATTAGCCTAGGAAGCACCTATGAACCAAAAAGATTAGATCCCATGCAAGAAACAAGTGCAGCATAAACATTATGTGCCATTCAAGCCTCAGGTTCATATCTTATGTCATGAAAGAATGCAATGTAATTTTATTATGTGCAAAGTTCCAGAATCAAATCAATTCAATTCTAGTAATAAATGTGTATATGTAAACTGTTCAAGATTTTATATATTTCATGTAGAAATCCCAGTTTACCAGAGCAGGCCAGAGCATGGACTTATATAACTGAGTTATCAGATTACAGGCCAGCTCAGTGAGATGAACTAAAGACAGTACTGTATGCTATCAAACAGTATGATAAAAATCAGCTAAATATTATTACTGTAAGTTGTATGCAGTAACACTTCTTACTATTTATCCAAAGAATATTAAAGACAGTAATGATAAATCCTTGCAGCATTCGATAGTACTGAAAGAGTTAAATAGTGTCAGCTAAAGCAGCAGCTACATGTAAAACAATGGGCAGAGACCCACACATTGAAAAAAAAATCTTTTATAAATTGTGATCTGAGGATCACAGTATAAACATAGAAAATTCAGCAGTTAAGAATGTGTAAAAATGTAAAAAAATGCTGAAAAATTAGTACAGCGTCAGACCACTACTTTAGTCTCATTTCAGTTTATGACAAGAAAAAAATGCCATTGAGGTTTCCATTTGATTTAATAATGAAGTCACAGCCTTCCCAATTCGCTGTAGTACATTATCAGTTATGTTACAGGCTTTCAATAATTTATTTATTAGTAACAAAGGCCTATTTCACTATAGTACATTATCAGTTTGCTTACAGACTTACAAGAGTTTATTTACATAGGTTTACTTCATGCAGAAAAAGGTAAATAAGCTCAGGGTGACAAGCAATGCTATCCGTTTATAATTATTAAAGCTGCAAATGTTATTTTAAGGACCTGATACCACTTTTTTGTGCTTTGCAGATATTGTTATTGGAAGATCAGATTTCATTTAAATGTATTTTTAGACAAAAATGCAGTATTCTCTTTGCATAAGTCTAGAAATGCAGCCATATTAAAGCAGGCCTTCACAGTTTGCATCCAGTTTCAGTGAATGCACTTTCAATCAGTGAAAATAACCTTCAGTCAAGAATACTGATAAGAACAGAATGTTCAGTATTTGAGTCCAAACACATTTTGTTTGTATGGTACAAGGCTTAGGAAGCAAGGTTAAATATTTGTGTAGACATTTACAGGGTTTTGGTATTGTTAGGAAATACGTCTGACACAGTAAGTTCATTTGGACTGATATGCAGAAAGTCAGTTCAGTACAGACATTCAAGTACGAGTACAGAAGTCAGGTCAAATACCCAGCATTCCAGAATATTAATATTATTCAGGAAGGTCAGAATATTTGTGCGAAAGCTACAGACATAATTATCAGAATATGAATGCAGAAACAATGAGCATAATTATCAGCACTGTTATTGAAGACAGTACATTTCTGAGTACAGAATTTATGGACAGTATGAATGTATAAGCTACAGACATTAAGGTATGATTTGATTTGGATATTGCTGACATCTACCTCCACTGTACATGATAAAGTATTCTTAACCAAACTAGTGTGTGAAGAATTTATTCTGAAATGTACAAGAAGATTTGGCCCATAAAGGAGAAACTGGGATCTGTTCAGCACAAGTTTGGGTAATTAACAAATAAAGACATTCATTCCAATCTCATTCCAGTTTGTTCTAGTTATTTCCAGTTCATTCCAGTATTCTAAAATCTTATCAATTCTTACATTTACAAAAAGACACGCTGTCAGTTTTGGATTTGTGGATAGTGTGCAGTTTGATATCCAGAATGCATGCTTTTCAATACAGTTAGGAAGAATCGTTACATCTGCCACTGAGACTTGCACCACAGATGGTGGGAGGATTGGAGAGCCTAATTTTAGAGAATTGGACATTAAAGTCGCTCTTCCAATACCTCAGCAGTGACTGGGACAATGCAGAGTAAAACCTGAACTTGGCAAGAGCTGTGATGCACAAGTCAAGTACTGACAGAAAAACAAGACCACCAAAGCCAGAAGTGAAGATTATTGTTTTTTTTTCAGTGTTTATTAAATACATAAATCATGACTGTGTTTTAGTTATCTAAAGAAAGTATTCTCTAGATTTAAAATGTGTATACAACAGATGTGCATTTATGCAAATTAGAGTTAAAGCAAGTATGCAGAATTTCAATTTATGTTTCCAGACATCTGTATAACAATACCAATTTTCAGTTTGTTTTTGACAGAAAAAAAAGGTATTCCTTTACTAATAGTTTAGTTTCCTGAATATAACATTTACCAGATTTCATTTCATGCTTTTATCTGTGATCAGGTAACTCTGGTAGAAAAGGTATTAATTTAGTAATAGTTTAGTTAGTTTCCAGAGAAAAAAACATTTATGCACATCTATTTTACATGTTCAGTATGAATATTTTTATTTTATTTATTTTACATTTGTTGACCAAGATAGTCCAACTGGATACATGTCCATTTTCAGCGGAGGCTCAGGGAGAAAAGATCCAAAGGTGGTTACATATACAATCATTACAATGTACATGTAGAACAGGAGTCATCATAACATTATACAAACATAACACATTTTACAGTCCACTTAAATTTATACAAATATAACACATTTTATAGTCCAGTTAAATTTGTACAGTCTAACAATCTTCTAAACTGGCTTAACAAAGATATTTGAGTACCACTTACAGACATAGTATTAGTACACCAGTATGCATAAAGAGTTAGTCAGGCTTGCAGCAGACATATCCACTGAGACTTGAAATACTCATTGAAAGCTATTTTAAATTGAGATAGGGTGGTATCTAGGGTAATGTTAGCAGGAAGGGAATTCCAAATTTTTCCAGCAGAGTTGGCGAACAGGAAGTCACCAGCTGAGTTGTTGGATTTGATGGTTTGCACTAATAATCTATTAGGTGACCAAAGTGATCTGGAGTTGGAGTGGGGATAGATGATGTTTTTCAGGGCAGGTGTATTATCTGGTTGGTTAAGTGCTTTGTGAGCCACAATGAGTTGATTATACTGAATTTGCCTGGGTAGCTCTAGCCATCTGAGATAATTTAGATTTTTACAATGGGTCTATATCATAACCACAAAACCTGACATATGCGAATACGGAAACGTTGACACATATTGAGCAAACCGTGAAAACACCAAATGGCCTGAACCGCGAAATTCAAAATGTCGAATCGGCATAGTTGGCCAACCCCACTGCCCGCTACGTACTACCTACCCAAACAAAATAAATAATCCACATACATACACTTAACAAAACCCTACTTAGGTTCATAGGTTCATAGGATAGTACTAAGCTAACTGCCCTTGCGAGCCATTTTTAAGCCTAGCCAATTATCCCTTATGAGACTCAAACCCTGCACCTTGTGTTTGTAAGGCAAACACCTTAACCATTAGGCCACCTTCCCAACCCCATAGGTTAGTACTAAGCTAAATGCCCTTGTGAGTCATTTTAAGCCTAGCCAATTATCCCTTGTGAGACTCAAACCCTGCACCTTGTGTTTGTAAGGCAAACACCTTAACCATTAGGTCACCCTCCTAACCCTAAACTAAAGCTCACATATATTACTATGTATGCACTTACCTTAACCCACACCCTAACCCTAAGATCCGTAACTATTGCACAACTATGTTAAGGAGCTATACCCAAACAAAATAAATAATCCACATACATACACTTAACAAAACCTTACTTCTAACCCTAAACTAAAGCTTACATATATTACTCTGTATGCACTTACCTTAACCCGCACCCTAACCCTAAAGTCCGTAACTATTGCACACTTACCTTAAGGAGCTATACCGGAGAAGGGCCAACTATGACAATTCGACATTTTGAATGTCACGCTTCAGGACATTCGGTGTTCTCACGGTTCGCTCAATATGTGTCGACGTTTCCATATTCGCGCCATTGCGGTTTTGCGGTTGTAATAGGTAACCTTTTACAATGATGAGTTCTATCGAGTAGACCAGTTCCAAATCTTGCTATGTTATTATAGCAGCTTGAGAGTTTGTTAATTTCACTTTTTTTTAGGTTGGCAAGTAAAGGGGAAGCATAGTATAGTGTAGAGAGTAGATGTGAGTGGGCAGTGGAAGTCCTAGCATATGGGGTAAGGAATGGCTTTATCCTATATATTGAGCCCAGTTTTCTGTTAATGGTTTTGATTGTTTTGTTGATGTGCACATCAAACTTAAGATTGTTGTCTATAATAACTCCTAGCGGTGTTGTATGGGCATCTGGAGAGATTATAGTACTGTTATTAGCCTTAATGGAGAGAGATAATGCTGTGGATCTTTGAGTGGGGGTAAAAAGTAGGAGCTTTGTTTTATTAGGATTTAGAATCAGACAGCAAGTGGCAAGCCAGTTCTCTACTAGGTTAAACGTACTCTGAGTTTTTGATAGCAGCTCTGTTTGCAAGATGCCAGGGCAGAGCAATGTTTAGTCATCTGCGTATTGAATGCAGATGGCTTCAGGGATAACTGTTTGGAGGTCATTGATAAAAATGGAAAACAGAAGTGGTCCCAAGACAGATCCCTGTGGGACACCTAGAGTGTTGGGTAGGAGGTTTGAGAGTTTGTTCTGCCATAAGACGGATTGTTGTCTATTGTGCAGATAGGATTCAAACCATCAGAGAGAGTGATTGCCTAGAGACATTTCTGCCAGGGTGTTGATGAGAAGATGGTGGTTAACCATGCCAGAAGCCTTAGACAGGTCCAAGGAAAGGGCTGAAGATAACTTGTTGTTGTTCCTGTTATAGTTTATTGCATTAGAGAAGGTGATGAGAGCTGTGGTGGTACTATGATATGGCCTGAAGCTTAAGTCTAGCCAGTTATCTCACTGGAGAATGAAACCCTGCACCTTGTATCTGTCAGGTAAGCCTTTTAACCATTATGTCAGCTCCCAGCAACTTCAGTTTTTTTATCTGCTTTACAGCATCCAATAATACTGTCTCATTTGGTTTAGTTTTTGATTTCTGTTTTTTACTAACTACTTTTTTGACAGCTAACAGCAGTAAACTTAAGAGGGATTCTCTGTGTAGGCAATATATTTGCTACATCCCAGCTCAAAAGAAAAATTTCCTTAGTTAGAAATGCTGGGGGAACAAATTGTTATAACAAAATAGCCTGCTTAGAATTTCTAATATTTACCAACTTGTCAGTTTAGTGCAAATTTTAGTCAAGTTTCAGAATATGACATTCATACTCAGTTATGAGTAAAGTATAGTACATTTTAGTCAGATTTTAGAATATAGCTTGCATACTCAGTTATACATTTCTAACAGCATTACTTGACAGTTTACAATATGCAATTACATCATACCTCATATTATGCAGGCATTGGTTTTAAGGGTAAAGTGGCAAAAGTATTTGTAAAAAGCTTATTAAGATAAATTACCTAAAGATAAGTAGTAGTAATTATTTAAAATACTCGAGGCATGACAGGTCAGGCTTAATTTCTTAATTAATTTATAGAATACAGTGCACATTACAAAATAATTACTGCACAGTAGACAGAAAGTTAAAAAGACACAAATAGGGTATGCAAAGGTATAGATCTGAAATGCAGAAAGCATAGGTTTTAGTAAAAGTACTTCTACTATTACAGCACATTGATATTTACAGGATATTTAAGAAGCAAATTTAAAAGGCAGACATCTATTACAGCACATAAAAGTATATAGACAGGAACATTAGTAACAAATCTAGCTGCAGATTTATAGAAGCAAGTTAAAGGAAAACTCTACCCTAGAATTAAACAAAGTTTTTTTTCACTCTGTCTTTGTTTCCTGACCTGTTTTAACACTTCAAAATCAATCTAAGTGCTTTATTTGTAATTTTAGCCTGTTTTTCACAACATGGCTACCAATGGGGCTTGATGTATCAACATGATCTTGTACTCCTTCAACCCTTTCTCTTTCCCGTAATACTTTGTATGACTCATGCCAGACATAAGGAAGTAGATTTTAATTCCCATGCCATTGAGATATAATGGGATTTGGGAGGGTCACTGTTATTTTCTTTACCTTCTGTAAAAGGAATGCTTCTTTTCTGTCTCTAATCACTCTCATTGGCTCAGACCTTGTTTTACACTATACTTAGAAGTTATCCAGCTACAGCTAGAAAAGTAACTATGTTGCAGGTCTTTGTTTGGTGTCTTCTTTTTTAGTTCAAGAGGAACTGAGAGTCCCCTCCCCCCACACTACTGCAGAGGTATTAAAACTGTCACTGCAGTGGGAGATCCTTGCAGAATCAATTCCACAGACTTTATATAGTTTATATAGATTTATATAGTGTAGGAATTAGTACTATTTATATAGTGTTTATTTTGCCACTCTGTATGTGTATTTTAGGCCATACAGGTAAGTCAGTATGTGTACATTCTTTATGGTGATGGTGATATGGTGGGGTTAGGAAATAAACTTTTTCCCACTGTAGTGCAATCTTGGAGTTGATATATTTAATTTAAGTTTCGATGTTATGAGATTCAATGTTCTGGGTTTTAGGTGTTCTGGGTTTTAGATGTTGTAGTCTCGATGTTTTGAATTTAGATGTTATGAGTTTTAGATGTTTTGAAGTGTAACTATAGATATATATATATATATATATATATATATATACACACACACACACACACACACACACACACACACACACACACACACACACACACACACACACACACACACACACACACACACACACACACACACACACACACACACACACACACACACACACACACACACACACACACACACACACACACACACACACACACACACACACACACACACACACACACACACACACACACACATACATACACCAAAAAAGAGAGGAATGTACATGCCATGAGATCTGTAATTGTAACATTAAGAAGATTTACTTGGTAATGTGAGTGAGAGTGGCATCAGCCACTCTATATATACTTCAACACAAAATCAAAGCATTATAAATATGGATAAAGATAAACACATCCAGAATATATCATATGTCATTAAAAGCAGAATGGCCTGGTAGGTACACACTGTAATATTGTATGCTGTAATAATCTAAGTATTTCTTTCACTCACTCTTGCAACAACAGCAATATTAGCATGGCCTAAGATCTGGAATTCAAACTTTGTCATCACTAACTTCTTTGGTAGTAAGGCTAACAAAAACAATATCATTAGCACCTCTCCAACTATATTAGAATGACATGAGATCTGGATTTCAGACTTAATCACGTCTATTGAATAGTGTGATTGACAAAAATAAAATCATTAGCACCTCTGAGGCCAGGACTCAAGAGTTATTTACACTATTTAGCATTTCTTTTCTCTGACAATAAATGCTGTCCACATCTTGATTAAATCCTCAGATAGTGTTAAGTAAAGTAATTACTAATCCATTATCATGCAGTTTCACTCAAGGTCCTACTGCTTAATGCTAGGAGTCTAAACATGAAACTACAATCCACGGAAGCGCTCCTCAACTTGGAAGATGCTGATGTCTGTGCAGTCACTGAGACATGGTTCAAAGGTGAGTAGAGTACCCAGGCCATGCAAGGCTAAAATGTCTTCCACACATTCAGACTTCAAAATGAGCATGAAACAAGTAAGGGTGGAGGTGTATCCATCTTCATTAAAGCCAAACACACCTCGAGACTGGTCTCAAACAACTCCATATCCAATTAACTACAGGCAAAAATACCTTACCACATCATTGCTAGCTATAGCTCCCCCACCATGAACCAAGAAATGCACACCACCTACCTGGACTTACTGGACTCACTTGCCATACAGCTCAAAACCATAGTCATGGAAGATTTCAAATATCCTTCCATCGACTGGGTGACTTACATGAGCATGGACATGCTCACCCAGAGAATTTTGGACTTTGTCAATACAAATGCTCTGGAACAGATAGTCTGCACCCCCACAAGAGGGTCAAATGTCCTAGATATTGTACTCATCAGCATGGGGGTGCACTCCCCCTCTATGTGTTGCTCACCCTGGTAAGATCGGAAAATAAATCAGCCTGAACCTGTCATCACCACAGGAGCAAAAAAAACTAAAACAATTTTCCAAAGCAAACTGCAGCCTACTAAGTGAAGGTATAGAAAGTTTTATACCTCTTGCAATCACAGACAACAATTACTCCTATGCAGAGGTGTACACAAATGTCCTATATAAACACTTAAGCAATTGTACAGACCCGGCTGTATCTGACTGGATTAAAACCAGGTCTTTCCAAAAAACAAGCCACCCTGGAGGACCTGAAGTATAAACAAATTATATAACAAAAGGAAGAAACTGATGTTTAAAACAAGAGGGAAATGACTCATCAGAGGAAGAATTACCGCCACAGCTTGAACAAGTAAATCAAAAGTCTTGTTAAAGTTCTCTAAACCTAATTACAAAGCTAAAATAGCATCCCTAGCTAAGGATAATCATAAGGCATTCTTTAACCTTGTCCAAAGTCTAAAAGGGAATGCCAAGCTGTGTACTGAAAAGGTAGTAGATGGTACCACTCATACTATACTGGAGGAATTTGCCAACCTGCTAGCTGACAGATTTGTCACAAACTTCACCTCCCTATCTCCACCAGCCATACCTGCAAAGTATACCTGACATCAGTCCTTTGCCTAGTTTCTCTAGAAATCAGGTCATATTTGTGCTCTCCAAGCCAAAAACATGGCCTCAATGAGACCAGATAATTTCCCAAGTTGCTTATTAAGCAATCTAAAACAGGACCTAGCAGACCCACATGGCATTCTCTTTAACCATAGCCTGCAAACTGGCTTTGTTCCAGTAGAGTGGAGAACAGCAACAGTAATCCCCTTGCACAAAGGAGGCCATCAACCGTCCCTAGGAACTATAGACTATAGACCTATAAGTCTAACCATCCTCATCTGCAAGACCATGGAAAGAATCACCATGGACCTTATCAACAAGGACATAGGTGACCTTCAAACTCCAGACTCAACCCAATTTGGCTTCATAAGGGTAGAGCATGATAATTAGACCTTGTACACTTCTTTGAGAAAGTCACTAAAGCTCTAGATGAAGGTAAGACAGTGCATACTGCCTATCTTTACCTAGCCAAGGCTTTTGACACAATCCTCCATTCAGGTATACTTGAGAAAGTCTCACAGCTGGGAATTAACCCTTACATCACTAGATGGGTAGCCAATTGGCTCACCAACAGAACACATACTGTCAAAGTTGGTGACTCCACCTCTACCAGTAGACCTGTCACCAGTGGCGTACCACAAGCATCTCTGCTGGGCCCTTTACTGTTTGGAATCTATTTCTTGTAAGTCTAGGCTAAAGTTGACAGCCTATAGCTTACCAAGTTCACTAATGATTGCAAATTGGGTGCAATCTTTGAGCCCCCCAGTAATGTTAAAATATTACAGTTGGGGCTAACACAGGCAAATAACTGGTGCCACGGTCTAAAACTAAATGCAAAGAAGTACATTATTATCCCCTTTGGGAAAGTGGAATTCCCTGCTAATTACAATATTGACAGCACCCCCTCACCTAAGTTCAAATCCAGTGGTGCAAAATCTGGGAACACAGGTAGATAGCAATCTGAATTTTGACCACCAAGTTTCCACAGTGGTAAGGAAAGCCTTCTATGTTGCATATCTCACAAGTAAGGGCATTGCATGCAGGTCTAAGGATGATATAACTCCACTGTACTCAAACTTAATCAGACCATTAATAGAGTACAATGCTCCCTTCTGTGTGTACCTCACCAGACACCTGCAGCAGCTGGAGAACACACAGAGATTTCTCACCAAGAAAATACAGGGTCTCCAAACCATGACTTATGTGGATAGACTGAAAGCCCTGTTGCTTCTGTTCTACATTCCCTCTTGATCTTTGTGGCCTAGCCCCATTTTAGGAATGTGTCCATGTCTGGAGAATTCTACACTGTTGTTTTTCCATTCCTGACACCAGTGTACACCTACTTTTTCTTCCTGGGTTTTATGCACCCAGATATCTTTTTTATTTTTATCATACTTCTGGTCATGATATATGCTGCATAAAATACAGTTAATATATAAGTATCCACCTTGTGAAGGTACTCACCAAGACTTGAGGATAAATTTAATTCCAGCAATACTACTTTGCTTTGTTTGCTGATTTATCATCTCTCCACTCAGATCCTGGACAGCTGGGAGAGTTTTTCAATGATAACTGAGTAGGGTATTGTGTCAAATACCTTCACTAGGTCAAGATAGGTGGTATGCACTGTCTTACCTCCTTCCAGGGCTTTGGTGACTTTCTCAAAGAAGTCTGCTAGGTTTAATAAGCATGATCTACCCTTAATGAAGCCAAACTGGGCTGTATCTAAAGTTTGAAGGTTGCCTATGTCCTTCTTAATAAGGTCAATGATGATTATTTCCATGGTCTTGCAGATGAGGTTGGTTAGACTTATGGGTCTATAGTTCCCAGCATCAATAGATGGGCCACCTTTGTGCAAGGGAATTACTGTTGCTGTTCTCCACTCTGCTAGAACAAAGCCAGTTCTCAGACTGTGGTTAAAGAAGATGCCAAGTGTGTCCACTAGGTCCTGTTTTAGACTCCTTAATAGGCAACCTGGGATTTTATCTGGTCTCTTTAATGCCGAGTTTTTGGCCATGGATAGCACAGATATGACCTCACCTTGAGATACTAGGCTGAAGACTGGTGTCAATTTTGCTTTGGGATATGGCTGGTGGAGACAGGGGGTGACGTTTGCACCAAATCTGGCAGCTAGGAGGTTGGCAATTTCCTCCGGTATAGTATGAGTGATACCATCTACTACCAGTTCTGCACATAGCTGGGCATTCCCTTCTAGATTTCAGACATCGTTAAAGAATGCCTTATAATTATCCTTAGTTAGGGATGGTATTTTAGCTTTGTAATTAGCTTTAGAGGACTTTACAAGCTTTCTGATTTGCTTCTTCAAGCTGTGGAGGTAATTCTTCCTCTGCAGTCAGCTCCCTCTTATTCTCAGACATAATAGTTTCTTCCTTTTGTTACATAACCTGTTTACACTTGAGGTCCACCAGGGTCACTTGTTTTTTCGGAAGGATATGGTTTTAATCTGGTCAGGTACAGCCAAGCCTATACATTTGTTTAAGTGTTTATACAGGGCATTTGTGTACACCTCTGCATAGGACTCATTGTTGTCTGTGATTGCAGGAGGTATAAAACATTTTATACCATCGCTTAAGTAGGCTGTAGTTTGCTTTGGAATTTTTTTTACTTATACTTCTGTGGTGGTGACAGGTTCAATACTTACTTCAAACTAGACTGAATTATGGTCCTAGCTTTCCAGGGAGGGCATCACATAGGGAGGGGGGTGCAGTGACCCCCCCCCATGTTGATGAGCACTATATCTAGGACATTTGAGCCCCTTGTGAGGGTGCAGACTAACTATTCTAGAGCATTTGTATTGGCAAAGTCCAGGAACCTCTGGGCATGCATGTTCGTGCTAATGTATGCCACCCAGTCAATGGAAGGATAGTTGAAATCTTCCATGACTAAGGTATTGAGAAGCATGGCGAGTGACTCCAATAAGTCCAGGTAGGCGGTGTGCTTTTTTTTGGTTTATGGTGGGAGACCTACAGCTAGCAATGATGTGGTAGGGTATTTTGATTATAGTTAATTGGACATGGAGTAGTTTGAGAGAGTAGTACTGTTTGACCAGTCTTGAGGTATACTTGGCTTTAATGAAGATAGATACACTTCCACCTTTGGTTCTTTCATGAGCATTTTGAGGTCTGAATGTGTGAAAGGCATTGCATGTCCTCCCAGGCCGACAGATACTGGATCCCCCTGGACTGACACCAGAAGCAAAGCCACTTGTTGAAGTTGATCCTTTTTTTTTTATTATTATTATTTTGTGACATCATCCTGGATGAAGGTAGAATGCTCCTTAAGGCCAGGGTCATACCTGCCTGGGCACATAGTCTGAGAGTACGTTCATGTCTCTCTTCACATAGCCCAGACAGATATGTCTCAAGTCATTCACCCCAACATGGACTATGGCAGAATTATAACAGTACCTGTTGTTGAGTGACTTGAGTGCAGCCATGATTTGAAGGATCCTGGCACCTAATAGGCAGCTGACTGTGACCTCCTTTTCCAGCCTGGAGAGGGGTACATCTGTGTGTCTCACTATGGAGTCACCTATGACCAAGGCATTGGGTTGTGAAGTTTTTTTGCCTTAGGTGCTTATTTGCTGAGACACTGGTGTATGTGGTATTATGTGTAGTGGTTTCTATTTGCATAATAGTGTGTGCAAGTGATTTATGTTGGTGAGTTCTCTGATCTTTTGGTAGGCGTCTAGTGAGTACCTCTGCATATGTGGGTTTATGTGTCATGATCTTATTTTGTATGAGAGGTGAAGTGTGTGTGTGCTGATAACCTATTTGATTCCTGGTTTGTTGTTACATGATAGAACTGATTCCAGTTTCATAGTTAGTTATATCTCTCACATACAATATTTGTTTGTTTTAGGAGCAAGTGGTTGTCAGTATATATAAGGCAATTACTATATTGTCTTAGGATGCCCATGTCAATCAGGCTGGCCAGACAAATGATGGGAAACTACCCATCCATTATAGCAGTTTTTTTTACTATATGTACTATTAGGGAAGGGAGTGGGATAGGTTGACCAGTTTTTTGCTCTAGGGCTAACAAAGGGGCTTGTTCTATTGAAAGCTGTCTGTGGTACATGTGGCAGTGCTGCTCAAGTCACAGCTGAGTTGCACGTAGTGAAACAGGGAAACTTGGGAGGGTTCCACTGACATCTAGTGAAAAATTCTACTTCAAAGCATTTGCATCTATACAGGTCATTGCTAACCCCCGTTGTACAGTGCGCAGCAACATCAAACACAAGGCTTAAATACAGGTGAAATTAAACTCTTTTATGCTAATCTACCAATAGGAAAGCACACAATGAGCCTGCCCTCAGCAATCCCCAGCTCAGACAAGGCTGTATTCACACTCCTCTGCCACAAGGGTGCAGATGAGCCCTTCTTAATGTAAGATGGCTCTTTTAGTGCTCAAGTGTATCAGTAACAGGCTAGCTTCAGCAGGTCAGAATATATTCTATACTATCTAGGTATCAGTACAGTTCAATGTGCAGAGAATGAAGCAGTCACAAACAGTAAAATGGTAAAGTAACAGAAATAATGCAGCGATTCGATAAAATGCAGTTCAAAAGTACAGAAGTATCACAAAATATACTTATTTTCTTGTTTTTTGCCTTGGATGCTTTGGATTAAAGCAAGAAAAACTCTAGACCGCTGGGAAAGGGTGCCAAACATATAGCAGGTCCAGTTAATTGAGCGCAAACCTGCACAAACATGAGGCTTAAATACAGGCAAAATTAAACACTTTTAAGCTAATCTATTAATTGGAAAGCACACAATGAACCTTCTTCCAACTATCTCCAGCACAAACAGGGCTGTATCCACACTCTTCTGCCACAGGGGTGCAGGAGAGCCCTTCTTAATTTAAGATGGCTGGTTTAGTGTTGAAGTGTATCCGTTACAGGCTAGATTCACCAGGCCCGAATCTAGTCTATACTATCTAGGTATCAGTACATAGTGGATGCCTTGGAGTAAAGCAGAAACACTGTAGACCTCTGGCAAAGGGCACCAAACATAGAGCAGCTCTAGTTAATAATTACTTTATATTATTAAAAAGTTTGGTTGAGGAATTGATATGATTCAGAACTATTTGCCAGAGATATCTAACACTGGATGTGTGATATACCCTTTCAATGTGGAACTGAGGGGTATATGGACTTTAAGACCCAGTTGCGAAGCATTGCTCATAATGAGGTACACTTGAGAGGAATGTATCATGTATATTTCAAAAAGGAATACATCAGCAACATCATTTTGACTTTTTTTCTATTGTACTAATTGCCACAAAGCACTAACACTTCATGTAACCTGTCAACACAAAGATGTAGCCACACAGTTGTAAGGCAAATGGGAGATCACCCTGCATCAGCAAATTTATCTTTATACAAAAACACAAATATATTTAAAAAATAATACCTCTACACTTGAGCTTTCTTAATATCTTGTAAATGCAATTATAATTTCATGCATTTGTAGAAGAATACAACAGTAACCTATAAGTAAAACATTTCCCTAGCTGTGCCTACTCCCTGCAATTACATCATCATTATTGTCTTACTACTTTCTGATATAATTTTCCCACCATCATACACAATCATAACATTGAAAAAAAGGGAAGATGATAGCCACAGAAAAGTTTTGTAGGAATTTGATGCAAGCAACACTGACACTGAGAATAAGTTGTACTTCATCAAATGTGACTATAAAAGGTCAATTGCTGAGTATTTCAGAGATTAGAAAGTGTCACCTTCCTTGTAGTACCCCCGAGATGTGCATTAGCAAACCTCACCAAACTCTTGCCTTTACCATTACTTCACAAAAACATCAAGCCTTGAAGAAAAAACAGCACATATATATACATATAGTTTTCAACTTCTTACCTACAAATATCAGGGGTAAAGACAGAAGTCCCAAACTAGGGAGGCTTTAAAATACTGCCACCATTGACTTAGAAAGCTTGCATAAGATAATTTGAATCTGGGAATTTTCCTTTTTACTCTGCATTTTCATCTACTGAACAAAATTATTTATTTATTATTTATTTATTTGCAGTTTGTTTGCCAGGATAGTCCAATGGTCATGAAGAGCCCATTTTCAATGGAGTCCTGGGGAGAAAAGCTCCAGAAAAATACAAGTGCAGGTTAATGCATACAAAAGAAATCAAAAGTACATAAAACATATAGACTGTATATATATATATATATATATATATATATATATATATATATATATATATATATACATACATACAGAATGTATGCATACAAATATACAAAGTATACAAAAAAAGTAAAAATAGACATTAAAAGGAACAAGCTGATACAATGCAAAGCAGAAATATCTTCAATACAAGCAAGTTCATAAGAGTTGTCTTAGCTGCACAAATTATATCATCATTGATAATTTCTACAGTATCCAAAAGTTAAGGAAATTCCTGCAGTTTAATGGAGGTGTAGAACTATAGGAGCTGTTTACAGATGCTTTGACTTCTAGAAGGTTACTGGATTGTAAGAAGACTATGTAGCATGAGTGCAAGAGCATATCCATTGTGAAGCTAGGTGTGAGTGAAGTAAGGTTTTGAATGAAGAGAGGCTGCTGGTGGTATGAATGAGGGGTGGGAGTGAATTGCAATGGTGTACAAGAGAGAAAGACATTAAATGTTTGCCTGCTGCACAGGTGGTTTTATATAGTTCAATTAGATTTTGGGAATTAGATCAGAGACGTCTATCAGGTCGATGCATTTTAAAGGTGGAGGCAAGGGAGGAACAATGTGAGGGGCTAAAAATAAGTTTGCGTACTTGGACAAGTTGAGTATAGATGAGGAAATTGGGCAGCTCAAGCCAATTTGGTTGATGTGGGACAGTGCAATGGTGGGATGTGGATCTATGGCCAGATGCAAATTTTGGTATTTTATTGTAGCAAGAGAAGAGTTTTGTTTTGAGGGAGGACTGTAGGTTAGTGAGGATAGGGGCACCATATAGGAGGGATGGGATAAGATACGTGTTAACTAGGGTGAGCCTGGTGGAGGGGGAGATATAATGAATGTGGCAGTAGAGCATGCCAGTTTTCTTATGTGTTTTTTAATGTTTACTTGTAAATGGTTATCAAACTTTAGATAATCATCAATGAGGACTCCTAGTAGTTTATTATCAAACTTTAGATAATCATCAATGAGGACTCCTAGTAGTTTATTATCAAACTTTAGATAATCATCAATGAGGACTCCTAGTAGTTTATTATCAAACTTTAGATAATCATCAATGAGGACTCCTAGTAGTTTATTATCAAACTTTAGATAATCATCAATGAGGACTCCTAGTAGTTTATTATCAAACTTTAGATAATCATCAATGAGGACTCCTAGTAGTTTATTATCAAACTTTAGATAATCATCAATGAGGACTCCTAGTAGTTTATTACTGGGAACCATTTTGAGAGGAGTGTTGCTTTGACTGGTGACTGAGAATGAGTTTTTATCTAGGGTAGTGGTTTTGGAATTGGTAAATATCATGAGTTTAGTTTTGGTTGCACTGAGTGCTAGATGATTGTCTAGCATCCATTGTTCAGTGGAAGAGAAGGCATCTTGGGTTAGTTTAGTGGCAGAGCAGATTATAGTAGAGTTGTCGGCACATTGGATGCGGTTGGCATTAGGTATGGCGTGGTAGAAGTCGTTTATGACTATATTGAATAGAAGGGGACCTAGAATTGAACCTTGGGGGACACCTGTAGGAGTGTTAAGGAAAGGGGAGGTGGCTTTTTTTTCCATCTGACTGCTTGTTGCCTATTTGAAAGGTAACTGGTAAACCAGTTGATAGTGGAACGGGACGGGTGTAATTTGGAGAGTTTATTGAGAAGAAGATTGTGAGAGATGGTGTCAAATACCTTAGAGAGGTCAAGGAGGAGGGTGAACATGATGTGACCAGAGTCCCGGGCTTTGTTGACATTTTCTAGGAAGGAGAGGGGAGTTGTGGTGATGCTATGGCCAGGTCTGAATCCATGTTGTGTGAGAGTAAGAAGATGGTTGTTTGTAAGACAGGATAATAGTTGCAGATGGATAAATTTTTCAAGTAGTTTTGAAATGGGGGATAAGATGGAGATAGGTCTAAAGTTAGAGATATTATTGTTGTTGCCACCTTTGTGAAGTGGAATAATAAAGGCCTTTTTCCAAAGCGGGGGAACATGGCATTCTGAAATAGAATGATTTATTAGAATGCAGATAGGGAGGGCAATGGCTTCTGCAGATGCTTTTAAAAAGTAGGAGGGTATTTCATCAGGGGCATTAGAACCAGGCTTCAACTTTAGAAGGAGTTTTTTTATAGTAGATATAGGGATGGGGTTTGTGGAAAAGGTGAGGGTTGGGGATGGGAGATGATAGGAGAGGAAGGGATAGGTGGGATAGTTAACTAATAAATGTCATTACTCATTTGTAAACCATCAATATTTCTCATAATGCTGGTAACCATTTTTATTGCCTTACACATGTGCACACACACACACATACACACACACACACACACACACACACACACACACACACACACACACACACACACACACACACACACACACACACACACAGACTCTAGTTGAAATCTTGCCTTTGCCATGTGTTCCGATGTGTTTCATTAGCTTTCCACAGAAGAAACAAACAAAATATAGGCTCTTTCACATCATAGTCCTACCTACATGGATTCCCCATTAGTGCCTAAAACATCTGTCACATTAGAAGCAGGTACCTTTCTAAACTATACTACAATAACTTTTAGAATAATACTAAATACAAACCTAAAACATTTTGGACATCCATTAAAGAAATCTTACATGCTGGCCAAAAATTCATCCCAATCCCCTCTCCCGATAATGCACCACTCAAAACTGCAATACAATTCAACTCTTATTTTATAGATTGTGTAGCATCTCTAACCAAGGATTCCTCAACATTTAATCCCAACCCTGCTCAATACCACATATCACCATATCCACTTTCACCTTCAAACCTGTGCCTACATCCTATATAAAACTACTCTTAAACAAACTTAAACTGTGCTCATCTTGAAACGAAGGCATTCCAAGTTAGTACCTAAAAATAGCAGCCAGTAGCACTGCTTATCCTGTCTCAATCCTTATAAATAGGTCAGTCCAGGAATTCCACATTCACTCTCTCTGGAAAAAGTCACACATTATCCCTCTGTACAAAGGAGGACATTCAACAGACATTAATAATGTTACACCTATAGCAATCTTATCTCCCCCCACCAAAATATTTGAAAAATGTATTCAAAAACAATTGCTAGACAATCTTCTGCAGGAAGAACTTTTATCCCCTACACAACATAGGTTCATAGGTTCATAGGTAGGTACTAGGCTATTGGCCCTGGGGCCTATATAAGCCTAGCCAAAAAGGTTCCCTGGCTTTCGCCACCCAAGAAAATTATTTTCCTGTGCCCTTGTCAAGCAGTGCCACAGAAGTGATCCCTGGGGTGAATTTTCTATTTCCCATCCAGTCGTCAAGATCTTTCTTAAAGAGGGCCAATGAGGAGCTTTGCTTGACATGAATGGGTAGTTTATTCCAGAGTATGGGAAGCCTCTGGGACAGGAATCTATCCCTCCAGCATGTTCTGTTTATTGTGGTGACAAGGTTTAGGTCCCTGGAGTGTGTGGTTCAGAGAGATTGGGATTTCTTTAAGTGTAGCATGTCCAACAGCTCTGGGTTTGACATAGCTTTGTATGTTAGGCAGAGATCGCCTCTGAGTAGGCGATATGGATAGAGCTGGAGTTTTTTGAGATGGTCTGCATATGGCATCTGTTTGAGGCCAGTAATCCTCTTAGTGAGGTATTTCTGTGGCCTTTCCAATTGTTGTAGGTGTCTTGTGAGATACATGCCAAACGGGGCATTGTACTCTATAATGGGTCTGATGAGGGATGAGTAGAGAGGAGCAATGACCTCCTTTTTTCTATTGGAGAACCCTTTTGTGATGAGGTGTGCCACGTAGAAGGATTTCCTGACTACTGTGGCAATGGGGTTATCAAAGGAGAGACTACTGTCCATCTGTGTCCCAAGGTCTCTTATCACACTTTCAGTGTTTAGTGAGCTACTGCCTATGTGGTAGTTCATGGGTACCAAGTTTTTCCCAAAGGGGATGACAAGGCACTTCTTGGCATTGAGTTTGAGGCCATGACTTTGACACCAAACATCTGTCTCCGTGAGGCCCTTTTGTAGAATGTCTACATCATTAGGTGATTCTGTTATGGCTTCCAGTTTGCAGTCATCTGCAAGCTTTGTTAGCCAAAGACCTTCTATGTTGGCCTGCACTTCAGAGAAGTAGATGCTAAACAGGACAGGACCCAAGACCGAACCCTGTGGTACTCCACTCATCACTGGTCTGAAGCCAGACTTGGAGTCGGCTACTTTTACTGTGTGGGTTCTGTCAGTGAGCCAGTTGGCCACCCATCTTGTGACATAGGGATTTATGCTCAGTCTAGTGAGTTTATCTATAATTCCAGAGTGGTGGACAGTATTGAAAGCCTTGGCGAGGTCAGGATAGGTTGTGTGCACTACCCTGCCCTCGTCTATGGCTCTGGTGACTGCTTCAAGGAAGTCAGTCAGGTTTAGTAGACATGATCTACCTTTTACAAACCCAAACTGAGTGGGGTCCAGGGTTTGGAGGTTACCTATGTCTTCATTTATAAGCTCCAAGATGATACGTTCCATGGCCTTGCAGACCAGGCTCATCAGGCTAATGGGGCAGTAGTTTCCAGGGTCTGTGGTGGCACACCCTTTGTGGAGTGGAATAACCGGTGCTGTGCACCATTCAGTAGGCACATAGCCTGAGGTGAGGCTATGATTGAACATGGTACTTAGGTGGGGTGCCAGTTCGTTCTGTAGTTCATGCAGTACGCAGCCTGGAATGTTGTCTGGTCCCATGGATGCTGTGTTCTTGGCTTTAAAGAGTGCTGTCTTTACTTGTTCATCCATGATTACAGGGGCTTTGCATTCTTCCAGTATTAAGATGGGCCCTTTGGAGGGTGAGTGGGGTAAAGTTAGCACTGAACCTATCTGCCAGGATGTTGGCAATATTGGTTGGTTCTGCATATTTAGTGCCATTGTGCTGTAGCTCAGAGCAGATCTGTGTTGCCATTGAGATTCTTGACATAGCTGTAGAATGACTTGTGGTAGTCTTTGGAATCAGTGGCAATTTTATTTTCATAACTGGCTTTAGAGGATTTTATGAGTGATCTCATCTTCTTGCTGAGGCTGACCAGGGATTTCCTCCAATCTTGGGATTTTACTCTTTTTTGCAACAGGTTCTTCCTTCTGTTGTAGAGTTTGTTTATGACAGGGGACCACCAGATTGTCTTCCTTTTTTTGGAGGATAGGGTCTCGGTTCTGTTGGGGATGGCACAATCCATGCACTCGTGCATGTGCTTATACAGTGCATTTGTGTAAGATTCAGCAGATGCACCTCTAATTTTCCGTCTGCATGGGTGTCGTGAAGTTTGCCACTTCTGTCTTAAGAGCATGAAGTTGGCTTTGGAGTAGTTTTTGATGGTGGTTTCCTTAATGGGGGGTGGGAGTGGGATATGGATGTCTAGGATGATTATCTTGTGGTCATATCTGACCAGCAAGGAGTTGACCTCTGACATGGAACACCGGTTACCCATATTGGAAATGACCAGGTCCAGAATATTGCTGCTCCTGGTGGGGGTGTGGACAAGCTGATCCAAGGCATTGGAATTTATGAATTCCAGAAAACATTGAGCGAATGTGTTGGTACATGAGCACTTTTCCCAGTTGATGGTGGAGTAGTTGAAATCGCCCATAATTAAGGTATTGGGTTGTACCTTAATATTTTCCAGTATCTTAAGAACTGGAGAGTGGGAATCCTGGGACATGGTGGGGGATCTGTAACAAGCTACAACCTGGAATGCAGTCTTGCCCAGTGTTAGTTGCACTTGGATAATTTCAGATGCATTATGCTGAGCAATTAGCCTGGAGGTGTGGATATCCTTAATGAATATGGGCACGCCTCTGCCTTTAGTGTTTCAGTTCAGGTTAGGTGGCCGAAAGGTGTGGTATGAATTATAGCCTGGTAATGCAGGGGTGCTCTCTGGAGCCTTGAACCAGGTCTCTTTCACTGCACAGATGTCAATGTTCTCCATTTTAAGGAGTGCCTTGAGTCACTACATTTTGAGGATTAGAATTCTAGCATTGAGTAGCATTACCCTCAGAGTTTGCTTGCTTGTACCTGTTACAGTGGTGAATTTGGCATTTCTACCTTGCCTAGAAAAGGCACTATAGGGGGTCGCAAGAGCCTTAGCCAGTATCCGGAATCCCAGGGGCTACAGGTGCAGGCCATCACTGGCAAAGCATCATGGTCTGTCAACCATGTCATGCCAGGCAGACAGATACTGGATCCCCTTAGAATGACACCAGAAGCTTAGCCAATTGTTGAAGTCAGTCATTTTGTCCTTGTACTGTGGTATCATTCTGGGCGATAGCAGGATGCTACTCAGGCTTATTTGTACTTGTTGTGGAGTGACCTGAGTGCATGCATTATGTGGCAGATCCTGACACCCAACAGGCAGCTGACAGCAACTTTCTCCTTGTTTAGCCTGGTGAGTGGGACATCAGTGTGCCTGACTATAGAGTCACCTATGACTAGTGTTTTGGGTATGTTGTTTTGCCTTATGGGCTGCGGTTGAGTGGCACACTGATTTTGTGGGCTATGTGTCATTTGGGTAGTGTTGGGGGGTGGTGGCTGTCTGTGTTGTAGCTTGGAAGGTCTCTGTTGCTTGGGAAGATTTTTATTGAGAGCCTCTGTGAATGTGGGTGTCTGCTTTGTGTTTCTATGTGTGGGTTTTGGTAGTGTGGGTTTTGAAGGACTATGTGTTGAGTGTGGTGTGGTGCAGATGTTAACCTTCTTCTCTTGACTGTCTAGTCCAGTCTTGGCTGGAGAGAGCTTGGTTTCCTGTTTGGCTATATAAGTGCAACTCTCACAGGTTGCAGTGTTGGGTGGCAGGAGGAGAGGGTTGTCAGTGTACATCAGGCAATTGCTACATTGCCCCAAGACACCCAGACGCATCAAGTGGACAGGAGAGAACAATGGGAGCTGACCCATGGACATGCCTGGATAGCTGCTTATTAATTTAAGTACTAAGAACTGTTTTCCTCTTGACAAGTGAGGAAAGTCGAGTGCTGTAGTAATTTGTAGTTTCTTACAACAAGTTCTGAGGAAGTGCTGAGCACAGGGAAACAGTTTTGAGAGCTGAAACTAAAAAAAACTGGCTAGTTCTAGCTAAAACTAGCTAGTTTTAGCACCAATCCCAAGAAGAGAAGCAGGCCATGGCCTGTTTGGTGATCCACAGTCTTGCTCCAGATGATGCAAGGGTCTGCAGGCTTGAAGCCTTTTTCTGGTAGATGCCTAGAATAACAACCAGACCAATCAGGTATGTTAAGCACAGACACTCACTCTCCAACCAGAAAGAGTCAGGAATCAATGCACTCTGCTCCTACTCTTACCAGGATCAGAGTATAAGCACAGATTTTAAGCTGTCACCTATAAAGCAGTTATTAAGCTTTTTGGTGATCAGCAGTCTCCAGGAAATAATGTAACTGCACTCCTTCTCTCACTAGGAGAAAACCGAAGGACTAATCCCAAGATGACTACTGAGAGGCAGAATGTGGGCTCTACAATAGCTGGTGATCTTGCAATAGATGCTTAAAGGTAAGATGAAAAAAATGGTTTATCCTAACCACTGTAGTGTGCACTAGAGGAGTTAGATATGAAGTTTTACCTGTCTAAAAGTTAAGCTTTAGTGGAGAGTCACTATTTTTAAAACAGCAAGATAGATTGAAAGGGGGTGGTCACGTTTGTATTCTGGTACTATGGAATACAGTAGGATGACCATTAAATTTAAATAGTTGAAGGGGATTGGTTTCACAAAATTAAAATGTCGTGCTTACTCACACTACCCAGTAAAAGCAGTGAGGAAATGTGATATATAGTCAAATTAACATAAGGGGCAGGCAACTAGAAAGACAGTGATGTTTAAGAACACAACAGTAACTGGGTGGGAAAAATTTGTCTGACTCACAAGAGACAGAGCTGTGGTCACTTTTCGAGTTTTAGTATGCAGTTAAAAGCAGAATACAAGTAAAACACAGTGTAAAGAAAACAAATCACAGTATACAAAATAGAAAAAGGCAATAAAGTAATACAAAACACAACAAATAAAAAGCAAATTAACCTTTCCCTCACAGCAAACTGTAGCAGAATCTGGGTGAGCCTTTCCAGTAAAGTCTCCGTCCTTCCCATAGTACTACCCTTCTAGCATATACTGATGTTGTCAATAAAGCTAGAGATAATGGCAAACGTGTTTTTTCCTCATTTATAGACTTGTCTAAAGTCTTTGATACAGTTTGTCACAGCAGACATCTGCTTCAAATGTCCTCACCAAGTCTGCCTCAGCCCACCCTTCTGTGGTTCAAAAACTACCTGTCCAATAGATATCAGACAGTAAAATGCTCTCTCCTTACCTGCCAGTCACCGCAGTGTATGACAAGTCTCTGTCATTGGTCCCTTCCTCTTTAACATTTTCACCAACGCCATCTATACATCTACACAACAGGCCACCCTAATACAATATGCAGATGATTCCACTCTCATTTGCACATCTGACAACATGATGCACCTCCAAAAAATTACTCAGGAAGCTTTAACAGCCACTGAAACGTGGCTTCATAACTCACAACACATGCTCAACCCCAAAAAACAATAAACTACTACTTTTTTCCCCAAATCCCTCTGTCATGAAAAAACAAAAATGTAAAGACTTTTATCTTGATAATACAACCATTGAAGTCACTTCTCATAGCAAATTATTAGGAGTGATAGTGGTTGATAATCTTACATTTCACCTGCATATACAAAATTCCATAAGAAAAACTTATCAAACACTAGGGATGCTTTACAGAGCCAAAACGTTCTCACTAACACAACTAAAACTATATTTGCCACTACTTATCTCCTCCCCACACTTCTTCATGGTGCTTCCATCCTCATTAACCTCTAGGCTTCAGAAAAATTAAAACTTGAACAATGCTAGATCAAAATTGCTAAATTTGCAGCAAATACCCCTTTCAATACCCACCACTGTATAGCACTAAAAATCCTAAATTGGTTAGAACCACCTCATGAACTAACATATACACAACTTCTTACCATCTATAAAATTATCCAGCATCCATCTGCCTGTTCAGCACTAAATCCATTCTACACAACTATGTTCCCAGTTGGTCACTGTGATCCAGTGACCAAAAACATCTATCTGTCTACAAATCTATCATATCTGCTAGGCATTGTCTGTACTTGTCAAGATTGCTAAGGCCTGGAACTCCTTACCTTTATCCATCAGGTCAGTAGCCTAGCCTCCCTCTCATCTTTCAAAACCACTCTGAAAGACTTGTTTACTAAACTCTGGCTCAGTTCATGCTCAAAACCAGGATAAACTATATCCCTAAATGTGAACAAGTACCTTTTCATTCCTTATACCTCCTTACTCTCCCTTCTTCATTTACTTCCTTACTTCTGTCAAATTCTCTTCCCTGACTTTCTCTCTAAATATGCTGAATAAAATCCAGTACGGAGTTTGAATCATAGCCAGTCTTTATTAAAATGAAAAATAGTTGAGGGCTTTCACAGGTGAAATCCCCACTTCATCAGAGCTTAATACAATATTTTTTCTAAGCGTATCTTACATAAAACTTTTAAAACTGCAAAAACCAATGACAGTGAGTAAAACACATTATATCATTCAATTGCTTAACTTCTTAACTTCTTAAAAGGGTCATGATGAACTACACTTCTTAAAAAGGTAACATCATCCCAAAAAGGGAGGAAAAAAACTATATATATATATATATATATATATATATATATATATATATATATATATATATGTATACCAATGCCCCAGCAAGGGCTCAAACCCTGGGCCCTCAGATTGAGAGCTTAATACTCTACCAACTGAGCTACCTCATACTACACTGATACAAATAAAATATTTACATATGCATAAAATAATCTGTATAAAACATTAATGTATATGTGGCTATCCATGTGAAAATGTATGTGTGATATAAAAGTGTGGATCTTAAAACATTGATGTATGCACTCATTTTTATTTTTATTTAAATAATGGCTTACCTTTTAAAATGGGCTTGAGTGGCAAATGTCCATTCAGACCCATTTTGCCATCCGCCCTGAGTCTAATAATCCATTTGATTTCTTGAGTTTCTGTATAATTGGACAGATCTCCCTTGCATTCACTGTCCTTGATTTTTTCTATGACCATAAAACTAAAATGATGTTCAGAAGAGCTGTTAGCTATATGTTTAGCTAGTGCATTATTTACATTATGCACAGTAATACTGTAAAGATGTTCTCTAATACGATCTTTCAGTTTTCTATTGGTCTTTCCAACATAGATGACTTGGCAAACTTTGCACTGAGCAAAATATACTATATTAATGCTGTTACAATCCACATGCACATAACATTTAAACTGCTTAGCAGTAACTAGGTGGACAAAATGTCCACTATTATTAATATATAAACAGTAACTACAAGCTTTACAAGGCTTTGTACAAAGTTCATTAACACAAATCTTATCAATTTTCTGGTCATAGTTTCTATTACCACATAGCATTCTCTTAATATTTTTCTTGTTCTTCTATCTAAAATTTGGCTGGATACCTACTATATTACTAATCCTACTATCTGTTCTGAGAGTCTGCCAATGTCTACAGATAATCTCTGTAATATATTTATTATCATTGCTGTAATACATGGAGTACTTCAATGCTGTTTTTCCAATTTAGTGGACTTTCTATCTGATACTCCATCCCTATTACTAGAGTAAAATGGACGAAACTTTTCATCTCTATCATGTTTTGCATCCAACAAAATAGCACTGATGTATAATTGTTTATAACCTCTAGATGTAAATCTATGACTGAGCTCCTTTAATTCATCCTCAATTTTTTTATCTGTGGCATTAAGCCTGGATGGTCGAATGGCTTGCCCTCTCATTACATTGGGAAACACATGGAGTGGGTGCATACTTTGTGGTGAAGCAACTTATTCCATCTGCAAGGCTTCCTAAAAATTCCAGTGATGACATTATCCAAGTCATCCTTATTAATTCTAACATCCAAAAAGTCTATCCTATATGGATCGTGCTTTATGTCAAACCTCACAAATACATCAAATATTTTGAATATTCTCACAAAACTGTTGAAAGACATCAGCATCTCCAGCCCATACAAAAAATATGTCATCCACAAAACAACGGTAGAATGGAATAAACTTGCTATATAACTCATTGTTTAATATATGTTTGGTTTCCCAAGCTGCCATAAATATATTGGCATAGCTATTGGCACACACAGTGCCCATAGCTACGCCATCAAGCTGAAGGTAATACCTTCCATTAAACACAAATATATTATTGGTTAATACCACAGATACGAAGGTGGTGATAATTTCTAAATCATCTTCTTGATATTCCCTATGCACAACAAGATATTCCCTCAGAGCCATGATATTCTGCTCATTGGGAATTTTAGTGAATAGTGAACACACATCCATTGTAACAAACTGAATGCTATTAACCTTATTACATGTGCAGACGAACTCATAGAGATCTGACAGAAAACTTCTAGTGTCACCAAAAATGTTTTTGTTTATAGAAACAATAGGACATAAATGCTTCTCCAATATAATAGAAAAAGGTTCGGTTAACCAACCCTCACCAGACACTATAAATCTTAGGGAGGGTTGCATAGGATGCTTATGGATTTTTGGAATGCCCTGTATACAGGGACTCTTAGGATGTTCAACTTGACAATATCTGAAACATACTACCTACATGTGTTTTCATCTGGTGCATTGTCAACATGTCTACAACACTATATATGATGTGCTCTCCTAACATCTTATACATTTTGTCAACATAATAAACAGTGTTCATAATTACTGTTGGTCCGCCATTGTCAGCGGGCTTTATAACAATGTCATTACTGTTTTGTAAGCGTTTTAAAGCTCTATATTCTTGCCCATTAATGTTATAAAAGTCTTCATTCTATTTGATCCTTCAAACAGAGTGTAAATATCATCTTTACATAATTTACTAAATGCCTCCCCTAGTGGATGATTGGGGGCACATATGTACTTGGTTTTCTAAAATTATAATTGTTATTAACAGTACCTGGATCAATAGCTGGAAACTGCATTTTCAGCATGATGTTACATGTGAACATTTTTAAGTCTAATATAGTCTCTGTCATATCTGCTGGTTGAGATGGAATAAAGGTAAGCCCATTCTCAAGGACTGACACCTCAAGAGTAGAAAGTTCCTTATTAGAGACATTCCAAATTAATGTGGACTCATATTTCTCCACATCTTCTTTATGGTTTGGTTCTCTCCCATCTCTGACGTGAATTTCCTCTTCTGCCTCCCTTGGCTCCTCGACCTACTTCGACCATACCTTCCTTTCCGACGTATGGGTAGCGGTAACCCCATAAATGCACTGTTCACGTTTTTTGAATGATCCACATTTTTGAACTGTTACTAATAGAACAATGTATATTTTGTTTAGGACGCACACCTGGATCTTCTGTGGACTGCACTAAGCTGTCACCGTGCTATTATATTTTCTATTCTCACTGTTGTCATTATTCTTCTCCCATGTTGCTTTCTTTTCATGTGAATTCTACTAAACACATTATTTGTAGCTGGTGATACATTCACCAAGCTACTACCTCTGGATGTCTTTATCTCTTTATTAGTGGGATTATTATCTGCTATTCCAATATTGTGTTCTGATGGTGGAATAGTGTGCTGTTTTACTTCTTCCCTCTTTTCTCTGGGCCAGCAAAACATTCTACCACTACAAAAGTCTTGCATGTCTCTGTCTATTTTCTTAAACCTCCCTTGCATAATTCTCTTCTCACATAGTTCAATAGTATCCAAAATATGTGAGACTTTGACATCTAAAATATCATGTGGAATTTTATGTGCATGTGGATTGTAACAGCATTAATATAGTATATTTAGCTCAGTGCAAAGTTTGCCAAGTCTTCTTTGTTGGAAAGCCAATAGAAGACTGAAAGATCGTATCAGGGAACATCTTTACAGTATTACTATGCATAATGTGAATAATGCACTAGCTAAACATATACCTAATAGCTCTTCTGAGCATCATTTTAGTTTTATGGTCATAGAAAAGATCAAGAACAGTGAATGCAAGGGAGATCTGTCCAATTATACAGAAACTCAAGAAATAAAATGGATTATTAGATTCAGGGCAGATGGCAAAATGGGTCTGAATGGACATTTGCCACTCAAGCCCATTTTAAAAGGTAGGCGGCCATTATTTAAATAAAAAAAAATGTGTGCATACAGCAATGTTTTAAGATCCACACATTTATATCACACACACCTTTTTACATGGATAGCCACATATACATTAATTTTTTTATACAGATTATTTTATGCATATGTAAATATTTTGTTATTATTGCTGGAGTGTGAGGTAGCTCAGTTGGTAGAGTATTAGACTCTTGATCTGAGGGTCCAGGGTCTGAGCTCTTGCTTGGGTGTTGGTACATATATATATATATATATATATATATATATATATATATATATATATATATTTTTTTTTTTTTTTTTTTCTCCCTTTTGGGAATGATGTTACATTTTTAAGAAGAGTAGATCACCATTTAAAAAGTTAAGAAGTTAAGCAATTGAATGATATAATGCGTTTTACTCACTGTCATTGGTTTTTGCAGTTTTAAAAGTTTTATATAAGATAAACTTAGAAAAAAATGTTGTATTATGTCTGATGATGTGAGGATTTCACCCGTGAAAGTGCTCACCTATTTGTTTTCATTTTAATAAAGACTGGCTGTGTTTCAAACTGTGTACTGGATTTTATTCAGCATATTTGCGTTTGGTTTGTATGGAGTTTGTTCATCCTACTAGGAGTTGCGTTGTGCTGTTTTATACTGTGGATATTCTCTATAAATATGCCATAAGCCTGTTTTTCTCTGACTTCATATTGCAATTCCTGTTTGTATGAGAGTAACTTACCTTTAATTTCTTTACAAACTGTCTAAAATTTCTCTAAATATTAAATGATCACCATATAACTTGTATCAATTATTAACCAATGTTTATATACTATGTCTAATTTGTTATAATTAGTTAAACTGCAGATGTTTTTGTTTTATTTTTGAAGATTGTAAAATTATTGTTGTTCTTAAAATGTTTTGTATTAGTTTGGAACTTTTCTCCCTGTGCCTCAGCTGAAAATGGGCTTCTATCCAGTCAATCTTTCCCAGTAATTAAATGTCAATAAATAAATAAATAAATAATGGATGTCACAAGCAATCTCGAGCAAGTCAACAGTAAAATAGCCTTCAGAATGCTGTAATAGACATACACAACAAACCGCTAGCCAACAGGTGCTCCTGACACAGAGCTGGAGACAAGTTCTCAACTCAGACGCAACAACAACAAAATGAAGAACAGTCCCTGCAGCAACAGGGGAACTTTGAAGTCAGCCACCCAGCCACCCTCTCCCACCTGATAATACATTGGGATTGCCTGGTTCTACTTGTGTAAAAAGTCAGATGACCAGATATAAAGTGAATCAGCAAAATGCAAGTGTGAGCAATGGCTTCCCATCACAACAGTATAATCTCAGTCACAAGACTTGCTGCAGCCTCTGTCTCTTGTCCAAGAACGTCCTCCTGTCAGGCTTGGGTGCTGGCTTCTTGGATGGCTACTGCTGCAGATAGCCTGTATTTCTGAAGATTTTACTTTAAACTGCTGCAGCGCGTTTCAAATAATTCCTGTAAAAAGGTTAGCTTGACCCTTTTAAGACATTAACAAGCAAATGGTAAACATTTTCTTCAGTCTATGTAGACATTACAGGGTTTATCTATCCCATTCTTTAAAGGAAATGTATCTGAGAGACTTCCCATACTCTGGAACAGACTACCTATCTATGTCAAACAGAGCTCCTCATTAGCACTCCTCAAGAAAAATCTTGATGATTGGATGGGTAATAGGTTCTGCTTGACAGGGGCACAGGAAAATAATTTTCTTGGGTGGCGAAAGCCAGGGTACATTTTTGGCTAGGCTTGTATAGGCCCTAGGGTCAATAGCCTAGTACCTACCTATGAACCTATGAACCTATAAGCCTGTTTAAAGTAACCACATAAAACACGTCTGGGTAAGAACATCTAAAATTTGTCAAACTGTCTTCCTTTCCACATATTTTGCAATGTTTAAACGTCATCCCAGCCTTGAAAATGAGCACAAATGGATTTTATCATAGTTATGACAGCCTTAAACTTTGTATGAATTAAGTTTTTTTTCTGTTAGAAAGGTATAAAAGAACTCATAGCTGTGCATATAGTTGAATATCTCTCTAATGAGATATTCCGTATCATGATACTGCTTTAATAAATAACATGTGCGCATCTGGAAACTTTGACAATCTTTATTTGAATTTTATAGCTGCATGAATTAGAAAACAATGTTCCTTATACACTAGATTGGGCAAACTGATTCTAAAGTGAGATGTATATTTTATTAATTTCAGGAATCATCCTACCATAGACCACAACAAAAAGAAAAGGTAAGCGCATCAGCACTTCAGTCCAATGGCCTGCAAACAATAAAATGTATAACTGAACTTACCTTTAAGCGGCCTCTTTCTCCGTTTGCCACAAGAAAAATGACATTATCTGTTGTGGTTTTGAAAGAGAGAAAAGCACCCAACTGCCCATTTGAGCAGGGGAAGAGATGCCTGATGGCACTACTGACTGCACTGTAGTAATATCAGACATTGCTCCAGGGAGAAGAGCATGCACCAGGTTTTAACTTTAGCTGAGTCTTACAGTCACCCTGGCTAGTGTAGAGAATGTTTTGAAACTTTTTGGGAAGTTAAATTGTGAGTATAAAATGTTGATTTCACTTCAAAACCTATTTATGTCCAGCTTACGTTGCAGCTGTCTGAGTAAAGCTGTCTGTTACAAATAATGGACTTATTATTGCTTTAATTGGTGAATTTACAGTTCTGTGAAAAATCTTCTGAAAAAGAAGGTTTTTCACAGAATTTTAGAATGGAAATGCTACTGTTTCTGAACAGTTACTTTTCTGTATTTAAGCTTTGGTAAATTACAACAAAGATGTTTTTGCATACACTAAAGGGTAGAGCACACTGATGTGGCTTAGGCCTGATGGCAGATTTCTTCTAAAAGTGAGAGGCATCTTAGGTGCTGATGGAAAATCAATGCACATAGCGCTATAAGCACAAGAAAGTTAACTAAGAATAGCAGTATTATCCATTCTCAGACACAGCAAAGAAATGTAAAAATCTTGTCTTGTTTTGTTTTAATTGATTCCTTCTGAACTTTGATGAAAAAAGAAAGGCATATTACTAAAAAAAGGCTATGGAATGATTATTGCATTTTGACAAAAGCAGAAGTGCTTCCAGAGGAGGAGGATACATTTCTAAACTATTATAAAATAACTGAAAAAAAGTTTTCATTTTTTAAGATAAGAATACTTTTCCCGCACCCTCAGCCAAAACATTAACACTAGTTACTTAGAAGGTTGATTATGCTGGAGGACTGTTTTAATATGCATTCTCTAAAGAACATGACTATCACTGGGACTCAGAAAGGCTTAGCTTGATGTGTAAGTCTTCGCTCAGGTTTACACATCTCACTAAGGTTTTCAAATTCAATGATCACTCTGTCACTGAAGTTAGCCCCTCAAATCAGCCTTACTGCAGAAAATAGTTTTGAAGGGAGTAGGTAATGTTAATTATCCATGTGCTGTCTAGCAGAAAGTTCCTTGACTTCCAATTTGCTTTTCTGTTATTCAGAAAATCAATTGGCCAAGTAGAATTTTAGCTCCGGTACATATAGTACAATCAAAATCTTTTAAGTTATACAGTGGATATAAAAAGTGTACACACCCCAGTTAAAATGCCAGGTTTTTGTGATATAATAAAACAAGACCACAATAAATCATTTCAAAACTTTTTCCACCTTTAATGTGACCTATAACCTGTACAATTCAATTGAAAAACAAGCAAATCTGTTAGGGAAAAAATATAAAAAATAAAAAACGTACAATAAGCTGGTTGCATAAGTGTGCACACCCTTAAACTAATACTTTGTTGAAGCACCTTTTGATTTAATTCCAGCATTCAGTCTTCTTGTGTAAGAGTTTATCAGCATGGCACATCTTGACTTGACAATATTTGCCCACTCTTCCTTGCAAAAGTGCTCCAAATCTGTCATATTGCGAGGGCATCTCTTGTGCACAGCCCTCTTCAGGTCGCACCACAGATTTTCAATTGAATTTAGGTCTGGGCTCTGGCTGGGCCATTCCAAAACTTTAATTTTCTTCTGATGAAGCCATTATTTTGGTGATTTGGATGTATGCTTGGGGTCATTGTCATGTTGAACGGTAAAATTCCTCTTCATCTTCAGCTTTCTAGCAGATGCCTGAAGGTTTTGGACCAAAAGTGACTGGTATTTGAACTGTTCATAATTCCCTCCACCTTGACTAAACCCCCAGTTCCAGCTGAAGAAAAGCAACCCCAAAGCATGAGACTGCCACCATGCTTCACCGTGGGGATGGTGTTCTTTTGGTGATACAAAGTGTTGTTTTTGTGCCAAAACATACCTTTTGGAATTGTGGCCAAAAAGTTCAACATTGGTCTCATCAGACCATAACACATTTTCCCACATGCTTTTGGCAGACCTGATATATTGTTTTGCAAATTTTAGCTGGGCCTGGATGTTTTTCTGTGTAAGAAAAGTCTTCTGTCTTGCAACCCTACCCCATAGGCCAGACATACAGGAGATTGTTGTCACATGTAGAACACAACCAGTACTTGCCAGAAATTCCTGCAGCTTCTTCAGTGTTGATGTAGGTCTCTTGGCAGCCTTGCTGACCAGTTTTTGTCTCATCTTTTCATCAGTTTTGGAGGATCTCCAGTTCTTTGCAACATCACTGTTGTCCCATATTTTCTCCACTTTTTGATGACTGTCTTCACTGTGTTCCATGGTATATCCAGTGTTGTGGAAATTTTTTTGTACCCTTCTCCTGACTGAAACCTTTCAATAATGAGACCTCTGATGCTTTGCAAGCTCTCTGTGAACCATGGCTTTTGCTGTAGCAGGCAACTGAGTAAATGTCAAGAAAATCCTACTAGGACAGCTGAAATTTATTTGGGGTTAATCAGAGTCTCTTTAATTGATGGCAGGTGTGTACCCAAGAAGACTGAATGCTATAATTAAGCCAAAAGGTGCTTCAACAAAGTATTAGTTTAAGGATGTGCACACTTATGCAACCAGTTTATTGCACATTTTTTATTTTTTTATGTTTTTTCATCTAACAGATTTGTTTGTTTTTCAATTGAATTCTGCAGGTTATAGGTCACATTAAGAGGAGAAGAGATGTCTGATGGCACTACTGATTTATTGTGGTCTCATTTTTTTTCTATCATAAAATCCTGGCATTTTAACAGGGGTGTGTACACTTTTTATATCCACTGTATATTATCAACAATGTCAGGCAGAATACAATTAAAATACATTTTATTATGTCTAAACAGATAAAATAGTAACTATATATATAGTAGTAAGGCTTCCTACACTAATTGCACTCTGTACAAATATAGTTACATAAATAAATAACTATGCAGTGGGACAGAGTAATGAGTTATTTACAAAGGGTGGATAGCAAAAGGTTGGTTTAATTTTGAGATATAAATGAAATGAGTAGTAAAACATTAAGAGAGTCATAGGTAGAAGGTAGGGTGGATGAAGACAGTTGGTAACAGAGTAGAGGAGCACAGAGGTGTAGTAGAAGAAGAGGAAGAAAACAGAAATGTTATACATATCCTGGAGATGTACAGCTACAGAACCAGGATATTGAGAGGTGTTCTCTTAGATGTGTTTTGAATGCCTATTGGTTATCAAGAAGCCTGAGAGCATGTGAGAGGCGGTTCCGGTGGGTAGCTAGAGAGTTTGAGTATAAGGAGGCTTCCAATGCATTCTGGGCTTTAGTGATGGAAAGAAAGTGAGCAAAGACCTTTGGTGAGATCATAGGTTTGAAACGTGTCTTTTAGTGCTGGATTTCTTCTGAATATATTAGAGCACAAGCTAACAGTAGCTGACTATAGTGGAGGTGATGTGGGAGTTCAACCCATGGTAGAGTGGTAATGTTGAAGCATGCCTTTTAGTGCTGGATACTTATCAATGTACTATATTAGAGTATGAGCTAGTAGTAGCTGACTATGGTGGAGGTGATGTGGGAGTTCAGTCCAATTTACTTGTTTATGGGAAAAACAGTGATGAGTTCTAAAGGGACAATTTGCAGCAAAGTGAACTATTTTATTGCAGCATTGTAGCATTATTCCAAATTTATCTGTGTGGATGTTTGTAGGTTAGTAAAGGATGGAGAGGCATACAGTAGAATACATAGGAGGTAGGCTTTAGCTATGGTTTCTCTATTTGTCTGTTAGGTATGTTTTTTTTCTGTATAAGAAACCAAGCTTTTGGTGTTTTTTTATAACAGTTTGTAAGTGCAGGTCAAATTTCAAGTTACCATCAATGGTGACTCCTAAGAGTTTGGTGTTAGAGACCTGTTCAATCATTGTGTTATTTAATAAAGTGGTTTGACAAGAGTTTTGCTTTGACAGAATGTTTTGGGGAGAGAGTAGTAGTTTAATTTTTGGTGGGCTAAGTAGGAGTTGTGAATTGTCCAGCCAGGATTCTGTGGATGTAAAGAATTCTTGAGTATTTTTTTTAGGTTTTTGTAAGTTAGAGATTGTGTAGATGAGTGTGGAGTCATCTGCATATTCAACAAGAGAGGCACGCTTGGAAGTAGTGTGTAAACGTTGCAAATATGTTATACAGGAGGAGTCCCAAGTATGGAGCCAACCTTGTGGCACTCCTACAATAATGGGTAGAAATAAAGAGTATTCAGCACTTTATAGGCATACTAAAAAAATTTAACTGGTCCCCACTTAAGAATTTGCCCTTAGTCAATACAGTAGAATACTTTAATAACACCTTCCTCAACATTCTGAACAGCTTAGCCCCTCCTAGAACAATTCGGACAAAGGCTAAATATACACCATGGTTAAGTAAAGAAACTAGAAATCTCATTAAGTTAAGAGACAAGACCTGGGATGTATGGCGCACTTCTAAAACTCAAAATAATCGAACTGCATTTCAGCAAATTAGAAATAAGGCAAAACGTCAAATCACTATTGACAAAAATAACTACTACTCTAACTTAACAACAGAAACACCAGAAAAATCCTAAAAAAAATTGGAGCACAATCAAAACTATACTTCATCCAGGATAAAACTCTACCCCTTCCCCTAATATACCAAACTACACTGGAACCATTCCAGAAGAATTTAATAAATGCTTCACAGAAAGTATTTTATCTCTAGCTAAAAATAATAACTTTGATCCAATATAACTTCCAAAACCTTCCAATAAGAAAGACTACTCTTTCTCTTTCCAGCCCATCTCTACTGCTACCATATACAAACTATTTAAGAAAGTTAAACCTACCACATTAGCTGCAAATAACCTGCCAAATGACTACTTAAAATTATCAGCAGAAGACATTTCCTATCTAGTTTCAGTCCTTATAAATAGATATATTGTAGAACAATATGTTCCTTTAATATGGAAATCTGCTTACATAATCCTGATATACATGGGAGACAGCTCTACAGAACTTTCACATTACAGACCCATTGCCATTTTGTCTCCACTATCAAAAATACTTGAAATATGCATTCACTCTCAACTACTACTATACCTTACCACCAATAACAATCTAACCAACTCCCAAAATGGGTTTAGACTTTATCACAGTGCAATAACTGCTCTTCTAAGTTTTACTAACACCATTAATCAACTTAGAAATGAAGGCAAAATAGTTTCAACTGTCTTCCTTGATATGTCCAAGGCCTTTGATACAGTTTCTCATCCCAAATCACTAACTGTTCTTTCCAAATTAAACTCAGCCCTCCTGCTCTCATGTGGTTTCATAGTTATCTAGACAGTCGCCAACAAGAAGTAAAATGGCAGCATGACCTCTCCCCACTTCTTCCCATTACATTAAGGGTCCCACAGGGATCTATCCTTGGCCCTTTACTGTTCAGTATCTTTACAAATGACCTTAGTACTGCTACTTCACTAGCTTCCATTATCCAATATGCAGATGACACAACACTTATATGTGCTGCACCTACACTTCAACACCTCCAAGATGTAACCCAGAAGTCTTTCTCTGATATTGAATTATGGCTGTCTAAATCCTAGCTCATACTTAACCCCAAAAAACAAAACTTATGATCTTCCATCCTACTGAACTCTTATACATCTCTACCTCCTTCTATACTACTTCTGGCAGTAACATAAAAATCATCCCTGAATCTCAATCAAAATTACTTTGTGTTACAGTTGATAATAATCTATGGTTTGATCTACATATATCCCAAACAATAAAGAAAGTTCATAAAAAAATGGATATCTTATACAGGAACAAAAAATTCCTAACTCTTACTTCTAGGATTGCTATTTCTAGAACCCATCTCCTGTAAACCTTGCTGTATGCCTCCCATATTCTTGTTAATCTAAAAAAGGCAGATATAAAGAAACTCTGTACATACTGTAATATAGTCTGCATGCCTATACAATACTAAAATTTTTATTTATCTATAAAGACTGGAGGTATCTCTGTTATTAGCATGTTAATCTTTCCATACTTAGTACTTGAATTTATCTCTGTATTATTAGCTTGTTAAGCTCTCTATAACTGTAACTTGATTGACATTGTATACATTGCTCATATTATTATGTAATAATTTTTCTGGAGCTTTGCTCCCCAGGACTCCACTGAAAATGGACACTAGCTGTCCAGCCGGACCAAACTAGTAAAAAAATGTTAAATAAATAAAATAAAATTGATATATGCTATAACAATATAGCTAAATCTGCTACTGGCTGTCCACATCAAGAGCACCGTTACTCCTTAAAAAAACTATCTTGGCTAGAACTACCACAGCTGTTATCATACAATCAACTAATTATGGCACACAAACTATTATATCAGGCTGAAAAAATTTCAGCTCTGTTAAATATATTAAAACCTTATGTTACCAACCGTAGTCTTAGATCTGAAAATAAATCACTACTACAAGTGAGTAAATGAACCAATACTGCTGGTGATTCCTTATATTCTCACAATGTAGCAAAAGTCTGGAATTCTCTTCCTCTTACTATTAGAGCTACTATCAATGCTCATCAGTTTAAAAATTCCCTAAAATGCTTCCTTAATGACTCTTGGCTTTCTATATGTACTAGCCCAGGCTAAGTGGCTGTAGAATTGCCTGCTCTTACTATTCTAACTCTTTCCAGCTAATTGCCATATCCAACTTTCTTAAGTTTGCTATATTTAACTGAATTGTTACTTTAAAGAACCTGCACTTACAGCATCTCTCAATTTGTACAGCATATCTCTTAATTTGTATTTTGAATTATGTACTGTCTAAAAAATGTTATTGATTATGCTGTAAAATTTCTGTAATAGTGTGTATTTGTACTTTTAAGATGCATCTGGAGCTTTTCTCCCCAGGCCTCCACTGAAAATGAGTTTTACACCTGGTTGGACTTTCCCCGTTACCAGATGTAAATAAATAAATAAATTCTGGCTGCCATTTGACTACTTTGAATCTATCTGTTAAGTAGCTGTTAAGCCAGGAGAGGGAGGAGAGAGAGAGAGAGACCCAAGAAGGAGAGTTTTAGTAATAGTTTATGGTGAGAGATGATGTTGAATGCTTTGGAAAGGTCTAGAAATAAGGACACTAGCACATGCCTTATATTTGTCTTTATTAATGGTATCAGCACAGTGAAGTAGTGCAGTAGTGGTGCTATGGTTGGGATGAAAATCATGTGTGGGGGAGAGAAGATTGTTTGCAGTAAGGTATTGAAGTAACTGAGAACAGATACACTTTTCTAATGTTTTTCCAGTGTTTTAGATGATGACAACAGGATGGCAATCAGTCTGACGTTGGAGTAGCCAGCAGAGGATCCCCCTTAAGAAGAGGAAGTATGTATGCCTTCTTCTAAAAAGCTGGGACGTGAGATTCTGGAATGGATCCCTTTATTAGTATAGATATTGGATATGACAGAGGGGAAACTGCGGTGGTGGCGCTACGGTAGCATCGTCGCCTCACAGTAAGATGCTGTTCGGTTCGATTCTCAGCTAGAGCGTCTTCTTTGTGGAGACATGCATGAATGGGCGTAACTTCGTTGAAGGTTGTGTGTCAGGGCTGACAACTCGGCAGGTAAAAATCTTCTGCCAATCATTAGTGGACCGTTCTGGCGACCCCTAACCGGGAAAAGCCGAAAGACACAACAACATTGGATATGACAGAGCTTCAGCTGTAAGTTTTAGTAATTCCAGGAGGAAGGCTGTCTGCAGCAGAGCCTGTAGTTTCTAGTTTTAAGAGATATTTCCTTATGGTGGAAGTAGGGACAGGTTTGAGTAAGAAGTGGCCTTCCATGGGGTTTTGTGGATGAAGGTCAGTTGGTTTGATGATACAGTGGTCTTTGATAAGTGAGGCTACAGCTTGAAGGAGGTATTTGTTAAGTTATCAGCAACTGTTGAAGTGTCTTCTGGGGTGAGAGTGTCTTCTTGTTTTTGACATGGAGTTAGCAGATTTTGGACCAATGACCAGCATTTTTTAGGATTATTTTGATGTGCCTGATGTAAGTTAAAGTAGTGCCCCATGATTCAATAATGCCTACACTAAGTGTACACTGTTCTGAGTGAACAGACAACACAGACATAACTCACACCTTCTTCCTCCTAATTTTAGTTTTCTTATTGATATTCTTACAGCTTTAAATATTGACAGGGATTCATAAAGGTTACCACTTTCCTCCTCCCAACAAATTCCAACACATGTGAGAGATGCAACCATATAGCCAAACTGGAGGCTAAGCTCTCTAAACTCAGTACTGGCGTAACCAGTCAGGAGGAGAAGGAAACCACACTCACTACAATTCCAGTCTCACATAGACCTACCACGACAGCAAACCAAACACATAAACACACAAAAACATACTCGGAGGCTCTAAATAAAAATCTGCCTAAGCAGCAGAGACCTCCAAAGCAGACACCCAAGCAACCGCTACCCCAAAACAAAACACGTGCAACACATAGCTCACAAAGCCAGTGTGCCGAACAGTCACAGCCCTTAAGGCTAAACAACACATCTGATACATTTGTAATAGGTGACTCTATCGTCAGGCACACTGATGTCCCGCTCACCAGGCTGAACAAGGAGAAGGTCACGGTGAGCTGCCTGTCGGGCGCTAGGATCCGCCACATAACACAAGCACTCAGGTCACTCGAAGGCAAGTACAAATATGACTCAGTTATTGTCCATGCTGGTGTGAATGACCTGAGACATAGCTCCCTGGACTACATGAAAAGAGACATAGAGGAGCTCTCTGAGCATGTAGCCCAGGCCAGTATGACCCTGACCTTGAGTAGCATCTTACCCTCACCAAGAATGATGCCACAATATGAAGACAAGATGATCAGTTTCAACAACTGGCTTAAGTATTGGTGCCATTCAAAGGGGATCCAATGCCTGTCAGCCTGGGATGACATGCTCGACAAGCCACGATGCTTCGCTAGGGATGGCTTGCACCTGTCACCCCTGGACTTTCGGATATTGGCAAAGGCTCTTGCCACCCCCATAGTGCCTTTTGTAGGCAAGGATCAAAAGACAAACCCACCTCCATAGGTATCACAAGGGATAAGAAACTAAGAGTAATGCTACTCAACGCCAGATGTCTAAACCTCAAGATGCACGCACTCGAAACTCTCCTTAGCATGGAGAACATCGATATCTGTGCAGTAACAGAAACCTGGGTCAAGGCTCCCGAGAGCACCCCAGCACTACCAGGTTATACCTCATACTATGCTTTTCAGCCCCAAAACTTGGACCGAACCACAAAAGGAGGGGGAGTATCAATATTCGTCAAAGATACCCACACCTCCAGGTTGGTGTCACAGCATGAAGCATCAGAGACTATCCATGTGCAACTAACAGTGGGTAAAACTGCCTTCCAGTTTATAGCCTGCTACAGACCACCCTCCCAAACCCAGGAACCCACTTGGCCTTCCTGAGAACACTGGAAAATATGAAGGTCTCTCCAAACACCATTATATTGCATGACTTCAACTACCCAAACATAGACTGGGAGCATTACTCTAGCTCCAACACCCTAGCCCAAAGGTTCCTAGAATTTATTAATTCAAATGCTATGGAACAACTTGTTACTACTCCCACAAGAGGGGAAAACATACTGGACCTGATCATCACCAACATGGGGACTCTATGCTCCAGACCAGAAGTGTATCCCTCACTGGTAAGATCAGACCATAAACTAATCTCACTAGATATTTACATCCCGACCCCACACCCTGCCAAGAAAACCACAGTGAAAAACTTCTCTAAAGCAAATTTCACACTCCTCAAAACCGAGGTGGAATCCTTCAAAGCCCCCGGGCCTGTGGAAAATACGGCCCAGACCACAGAATCCTTTATAAACGCATTCTATGAACACCTTCAGGAATGCATGGATCATGTAAAGACCCAATCCTCCAAAGGCAGACGTCTTGTCTGGTGGACCCCAGCCATAAACAAACCATACAATAGAAGGAGGAAGCTACTACATGATAGAGCAAAATCCCAAAAAGGGAAGGCATCTCTGATCAGTATTAGCAAAAATCTACGGGCACTCATAAAATTGTCTAAGGCCAGCTTCGAGAGAAAAATTGCACAGGACACTAAGGATAATCACAAGGCTTTCTTTAGTTATGTTAGAACCCTGGGTGGGAATTCCCAGATATGCTCAGAATTAGTCCAAAATGACAAAAAATACACCAAACCCACAGACATTGCCAACATCCTAGCTGACAGGTTCAGCGCAAACTTCTCCCCTCCCCACCAAAAGGGCAAATATCTATCCCAGCAGAGTGCTGCCCCCCTGACATCTCAGATGCTCAGGTAAGAGCCGCCCTCTCCAAAGCAAAAAATACAGCATCAATGGGACCAGACAGTGTCCCGGGCTGCGTCTTACATGAACTCCAAGAAGAGCTAAACCCAAACATAAAACTACTGTTCAATCTCAGCCTTACTACAGGATATGTACCCAAAGAGTGGCGTACAGCAACAGTGGTCCCTCTCCACAAAGGTGGTGCCTCAATGGATCCTGGAAACTATCGCCCCATAAGCTTGACTAGCTTGGTCTGCAAAGCTATGGAAAGGATCATCATGGACCTCATAAATAAAGATATTGGGGACCTAGATACACTGGATCCTACCCAGTTTGGCTTTGTTAAGGGCAGATCCTGCCTCTTAAACCTGGTCGATTTCTTTGAAACAGTCACCAAGGCCATTGACGAGGGGAAGGTGGTCCACACAGCCTACCTGGACCTCGCAAAAGCCTTCGATACAATACCCCACTTGGGCATTATAGATAAGCTCACCAGCTTAAATATAAATCCCTATGTCACTAGATGGGTTGCAAACTGGCTCAAGGACAGAACCCACATGGTTAGAATTGCGGGAGCCATGTCAGACTCCAAACCAGTTACAAGTGGCGTCCCACAAGGCTCAGTCCTGGGACCTCTCTTGTTCGGTATATATTTCTCGGAGGTACAGGCCAACACGGAAGGACTGTGGCTGACCAAGTTCGCAGATGACTGCAAACTGGGTGCCATAATCGACTCTCCAGCTGACACAAGCATCCTCCAAAAGGGCCTCATAGAAACAGACAACTGGTGCCAGAGCCATGGCCTCAAGCTAAACACCAAAAGTGTATAGTCATCCCCTTTAGCAAAAACAAAGTGCCCACAAATTACCACATAGGTGGTAATCCATTAAGTACGAAAAACTAATTAGGGACCTGGGGACCCAAGTTGATAGCAATCTCTCATTTGACAACCACGTGGCCAAAGTGGTTAGAAAAACATTTTATATAGCCCACCTAATCATGAAGAGATTCACATCTAGATCAGGGGAGGTCATCGTGCCTCTTTACTCATCCCTCATCAGGCCCATAATTGAGTACAATGCCCCTTTTGGGATGTACCTTACCAGACACCTACAGCAACTGGAAAGACCCCAAAAGTACCTCACCAAGAGGATCAAAGGGCTCAAACAGATGCCATATGCTGCCCGGTTAAAGAAACTCTAGCTCTACTCAGTGGCATACCGCCTGCTCAGAGGCGATCTGTGCCTGACGTATAAAGCCATGTCCAACCCGGAATTAATGGACATG
This sequence comes from Protopterus annectens, assembly GCF_019279795.1. Classification (NCBI taxonomy): domain Eukaryota; kingdom Metazoa; phylum Chordata; order Ceratodontiformes; family Protopteridae; genus Protopterus; species Protopterus annectens. Next base: position 1,944,197,483 of record NC_056726.1, read on the forward strand.
CTGCACCTCAGAAAATCCAAATCCCATCGAGCTATGCGCGAGAGACTTGAACCTCAGCACTGAAATAAATAGGACATGCTGGGGACAGATTCATAACCCAGAGGCTCCCTTCACTCTGGAATAAAATCCCAGTCCAGGTTAGGCAGAGTCCCTCATTGACTCTCTTTAAGAGGAATCTTGATGAGTGGATGGGAGATCGTAGGTTTACCCCGGGTATCACGTCTGTGTCACTGTTAGACAGAGGCACAGTATACTAACCTCGAAAAAGGGCATAGCAAAATTAATTTAAAATGGGTGGCGAAAGCCAAACACACTCTGGCTAGGCTTATAAATGCCCTAGGGCAGATAGCCTAGTATGAACCTATGAACCTATGAACCTATGAAGTGTAGACTACATGTACACTTAGTGTAATCTTTAACTAGACTAGAAAGCACAAAAAATGTGATAAGAATGTTCTTGAATACATATCATGTGCACTACATTTGGTTTTATTTCTTATTTGTCTGTAGTGCAGAAGTTTTTTCCCTGGGATTTGTTTGTGTCCCATGCAGTCCAGGCCTTACCTCTGAACACTATTTTTTAGATAGCCATGTTGCTGGATTAAGTTTAACTCTTTTTCTTCTGATGGAAGCATGTTCATTCAGTATATTGCCAAAGGTTTTGTCAAATGCAAGGGTGACTTTTTTAACTTATTCTAATTGTTTTGCTTGAGAGTAGAGGTGAAATTGTCTACATTAAAACTGAATGGGTTGCACATATTTTTGTATGCATAATGTTTTAATGAATTGCATACAAGCCTGTTTGCAAAACTGAGCGGATGGCTACTTAAGTTGTCAGATAGTGTGCCAGAGTTGTAGGGGTCTATGTCAATTGGTCAAAGCACCAAATTGCCAAAATACATATGGTTTATAGATTCATAGACTTATTAGGCTAATGACCCAAGGGGCCTTTCTAAGCCTAGCCACGTTTTTCCAAAAGAATAAGGATGTCCTACATCCAAATAAGACATTGAGGGCCAGGCATTTATAAGCAACATCTGTCCATAAGGGACATGTGTGCCAGGCCTGGTGTAAATTTCCTATTCCCATCCACTTTTCTAGGTTGTGCTTAAACTGGGTAATAGACAAACTCAGCTTCACATGAATGAGAAGCCTGTTCCATAGGAAGGACAGTTTCTGGGAGACATTATCTGTTTCTCCAGCAAGTTCTGTTTGTGTCACAGACAAAATTCAGGTCCTTAGACCTTGTATTTCTAGTACTCTTTGACTTATATATACATAGTCGATTCATAAGTATGGTGTCTGCAGATGCCTTGTAAGCCAGGTGTAGATCACCCCTCAGAAATCTATAGGAGACTGAGTAGAAGGAAAGGGCTTTAATGGTCTCTGCACCAGACAGGTTTCTTACACTTTGTATTCTTTACGTAAGGAAACTTTGAGGTCGCTGTAGTTACTGTATATGCCTCGTCAGGTACATATCAAAGGCAGCATTGTACTCTATGATTGGTCTGACAAGGGCGGAGTACAGTAGGATAATGACCTAGATGCCATGCCCTTACTTATTAATTATATTTCTGTCCTCTCTCTCTAAAATCCGAGAAAAATACATCCACTATCAATTTCTAAACTATCTACCACTAAACCAACTACTGTCCTCAATTCAACATGGGTTTAGACCAGGTCACTGAACCACTACTGCTCTTATTTCCTTTATGGACACAGTCAGTCAAGCTAGAAACACTGGTAAATTTGAATCCTCACTCTTTCTTGAACTCTCAAAAGCATTTGATATGGTCTAACCCCCTCTTCTTCTCAGTAAACTCTCCATTATAGGTATCTCTCCCCCAACTCTAAACTGGTTTGTTAACTATCTAAAAGACAGACAGCAATCTATTAGTTGGTGCAACTCTTTCTCTCCATTTTTTGAGTCTTCCACAGGTGTTCCCCAGGGTTTCATCTTAGGACCCCTTCTTTTCAGTATTTGTATAAATGACTTTCACTCCACTCTTAAAAATGGATCTGTTGTACAATATGCAGACAATTCAACCATTATTTGCTCTGATAAATTAACAACAGAACTTCTGCAAATAACCCAGAATGCCTTTACTGCTACTGAAATGTGGGTGGGTAATAATCATTTAGCCCTAAAACCTAACAAAACCAAATTGCTACTATTTATTCCCAAGAAAAAAACTCTCTGTTAATGAAGCAGATTTCACCATTCATTCTCAAAACAACACCACTATAGGGGCTGTCTCCCACACTAAATACTAGGAGAAAACCTGAAATTTGACCTCAATATCTACAATAATATCAAAAAAAAAACCTAGGCACCCTCTATAGACATAAACAGTTTCTTAACTGCTGCACCAAGCATACTCTTGCCTTAACCTTTCTCTTACCCTCTCTCCTGCATTATACTCCTCTCATTACCAATATCCATTCCTCCCTAAAAACCACGCTTGAGTCCTGCTACAACAAGGTTGACAAGTTTGCAACCAATGCAAAATACTCTTCCCATCACTACATCTCCCTACAATCACTTAACTGGCTTGAGCTTCCACATTATCTAACCTACCTACAACTAATTGAAGCACACAAAATCATTTATAAACCCTCTGACTGCCCAGCCCTTTCTTCTATTTTAACCCACTGCCACCCAAACAGGCCACTCAGATCCAAACATCAACTTCTACTACTAGTAGACAAACTAAAGCTCCCAGCTGGTGACATGCTCTATTCCTTCTTAATCGCCAAGCTATGGAATTCTCTCCCAATAGTCATCAGAACCTCCAGCAATATCTCCTCCTTCAAAAAAATCTCTGCAACAACATCTCTCCACCCTTTGGCAATGTAGATGTCTCAAATCTCATCTATCCATAACCTTAATTCCCCACACCCTAAGTCATATTCACCTTCATTTACATCCTCATCTTTTCAAATTCTCCTTTATCACTATTTAAAACACATATAAGTTATCTATTTATGCCTTACTATTTATCTATGCCTTACTATCTTTCAGTGCCTTACTACCAGGAAATAAATCAATTCCATACTGCCTTGCTCTATTGTGCTGGCTAACACTCTTAGTGCACCTTGTAAATATTTCTGTATGACTGTTTTTATCACTATACTATCTCTAAGTGTATAATAATATTATTACTTAGTTAATATGTATCACTAAACTGTACTTAACTGTACATATCATTTGCTTACATGCTTTTTATTCTGTTTTGTATAATATTATCTAATTTTGTAAAATACTGTTTGTATCTACTAACTGTTTTGAATTTTATGTACTATTATACTAACTGCCTTGTGGAGCATTTCTCCCTGAGCCTGCACAGAAAATGTTTTTTTTTTACCCTTTGGACTTTCCTGGTAATCAAATGCCAATAAATAAATACAATAAAATAGAATAAATATGCTACACAACATAAAGGGAGTTTCTCACCACTGTGGTCAAGTGGTGGTCAAAGGTAAGGTTACAGTCTACACATGAACCCCGATCCCCGACCACTGATTTGAATCTTAGGGGGGTATTATCAACATGGCAATTAGCCAGGATGGTTGATTTCCCAAAGGGTACAATTACACATTTCTTAGCACTGAGTTTAAGACCATGGCTTTGGCACCATTTATTAGTCAGAAATAGACCTTCTTGAAGAATTCTAGTATCTGCATGGGGAGTTGGTGATAACCCTCAGCTTGCAATCACATGCAAACTTAGTCAGCCATAGATTTTCAGCATTTGCTACCATTTCAGAGAAAGAGATGCCAAAAAGGAGCAGGCCCAGTACCAAGCCCTGGGGGATTCTGGAAATGACTGGTCTCTTGGTGGAGGTGGCCTCACGTACTTTGGCATCCTGGGTCCTATCAGTGAGCCAGGTGGCTATCCAGCAGGTGATAAAAGGGTTTATACCTAAAGTAGTGGGCTTGTCCATAATGCCTGAGTGGAGTATTGTATCAAAAAGCCTTGGTCAGGTCAAGGTAAGCTGTGTGTACAATCTTACCTTCATCCAATGCTTTGATGACCCTCTCAAAAAAGTCCACCACATTTAATAGGCATAACCTTCCCTTAACAAAGCCAAACTGTGATGGGTCCAGTGTTTCCAACTTACCTATGTGCTCATTTATCATGTCCATGATGATTCTTTCCATGGCCTTACATATGAGGCTGGTAAGACTTAAGGGGCCTGTAGTTATCCAGATCAGTGGTGGGACCTCCTTTGTGCAGGGGAATGACTGTAACCATCTTCCATTCCTTGGGCACAAAACCTGACTGAGAGCTCCAGCTGAAAAGTGATTCAAGTGGACTAGAGAGGTCATGTTTCATGCTATTTATTAAACATCCCAGGATATTATTTTGGCCTATCAAAGCAGAGATTCTGGCCTTGAAAAATGCATTAACGACCTGTTCTCTAGTAATGGTTGGGGGTATTGTGTTATATGGTATTTCCTTTGGACTATCAAGGGGGGATTGGGGGGAGAAATTTGAGCTGAACCTGTCTGCCAAAAGGTTGGCAATGGTGTCTGGTTCAGTGTAGGTGATGCCATTTACAATAAGTTCTGCTAATTGTTGTGTATGTCCAATGAGGTTATGGACATAGCTTTGTGGTTGCCCTTTGCCTGGGAAGCTATTTATTCTTAAAATTTAGCCTTTGAAATATTAAGTAACCCTCTTAGCTGCCTGTTTAGATTGGTCAGGGGCTTTTATTATGTATGGCTTTGTTCCTCCTACTTTTGGCCAAGATTATTTTCTTTTGCTGTATAACTGATTGATAGTGTGATTCCACTAGGATGTTTTGTCTTTTGAGTTTGTCTTATTCTTAATACAAGTGGGCACAGCTCACTCTCTACAGCTATCAATATGGCTGTACCGGGCTTTTATAAATAGCTCGGTGTATTCTGTGGTGTTTACTGGGTTTGGGGGTGCTTGGAATTTAAACAAGGTGTTGTTTAGTAGAGAGAGGTTACCCTTGGAATAGTTCCTACATGTTTTTGGTTTTGCTGAATCCTGAATTTAATTTTCATTTCAAGTAATACTGCCTTATGGTTAGATTTGACAAGTGAAGATATTATTTCGGGTAAGGAACATTGGACCCCCATGTTTGTGAGTACAAGGTCAAGGATGTTTGTACCCCTGGTAGGAGAATGGACCAACTGTTCAAGGATGTTGATATTAACAAAGTTTAGGAATTGCTAGGCTTGTGCATTAGAAGTGGTGTAGGATTCCCAATCTATAGAGAGGCAGTTGAGATCCCCCATGAATATCATATTGGGCTGAATGGTGAGCATTCAGCACTGTGAAACCTTCAATGATATGAGAATGTTTCTATATGACCCACAGATCAAGGGAATACTATTGTTGTTTTAGACAGAAAATGTTATTTAGAAGCTATGGATGTATTATTAAGTGATATTCAGTTATATAGTGTGATTTATATTCAAAATATTCAAAGAATTTGTGGAAATGTTTATAACACATTGAATAATTGTTTGTTAAGCAATATTATTAATTGTGACTTGTTTAATTATTTTCTAGTACCACATCCTACAAATTCTGTTCTGAATGGTTTGCCCAAACTACATAAGGATCCCTGCAAGCCTCCCATGAGACCTATAGTTTCAGGCCAGGGATGGATTACTCAGCCCCTTCCTATATTTGTTGAGAAAAACTTGAAATTGGTATTGAAATGCTCCAAGTACATCTTGCTAGATACAAAACAGTTTTTACATGACCTCTATGAATGTGTTAGTATTTTGAACATTAATCAGAGGTGTAATTGTTTATTAGTGTACATTAGTGTACATGGACGTCGACTCATTATTCACTGTTATACCTTATACCTTATGACCAAGGGATTTCTGCAGTTAAATCTTATTTAAGTGTACATAGTTCTTTTGATGCTAGAAAATTTGATTTAATATGCTTGTTGATGGAAATGATTCTTGAAAATAATGTATTTCTGTTTAACTTCTGCTATTATATTCAGAATAAAGGCTTAGCTATGGGCACATCATGTCCCAACAGCTACGCCAATATAGTGATGGCAAACTGGGTCAGTTGATTAGAGTGGCTAAAATGGTTTCTTTAGACACTGACTTCACCAATGAGTTTAACCTACTTAGTAACATGTTTGAACAGTGAGGTTACCCTGTTGATTTAATTAATTCGCTAGTAGATGAAGTTCAATACAAAAGGAACCAAGGGGGAATTAGGCCTATACTTAGTGCTTATACTATTAGTCCCCGGTTTAGTAGTTCACCTAATAACATATTGAACCATAGTTTGGACCAACAGATGGACATAAGGATCGACAACCCAACGTCCAACTATAGAATTAGTCTTATAACCACTTATTGTAAAGACAGTTCTAAAGTGAGATGTATTTTATTTAAAAATTGGGAATTGATTAGTAATGACAACTTTTTAGTTAAAAATTTGGGAAATAAACCAATTTTAATTTTTAGAAGGGGTACTAACCTTAAAAACCTTCTGGAGAGCAAAGTGCCAATTGATTCCAGTAGGTTGAAAGGTATGTACACCTGTGGCACATGCAGGATGTGCCAACATGTAGAGGTAGGAAAGTCCTTTACGATCAACCATATGAACTTCAACCTTGCGCACAAATTGAATTGTGATTCTAAATTTGTTGTGTACATGGCGAAATGCCAATCATGTATGGCATTCTACATAGGTAAAACGGAACCCAGGCTCCATGATAGAGTTTATGAACACATATATGCTTTGGATAGAAATAAGCTTGACAATGCACTGGCTAAACATTCCCATTCAACTGGGGGACATAGATTTAAGTTTAAAGCTATTGACCAGATTCAAATTGATATCAGAGGTGGACATAAGGGACTACTTCTAGAGGAACGTGAATTGATCTGGCGACTAAGGCTGAATGCCTTTTGCAACCCAGGTTTGAACGAAGCATGTAACATTGCTTGTCTTTTTAAGCTGAAGAGTTTGAACAGATGAAATCATTATAATAACAAAATCTGTCTTAGTTGTTAGAGGGTACTGTTTATTACAATACTTAGTATTCCTATTGTCATCTTTATTCTCATTTGCACTTTCTCATTAACCATCCGATTTTAGTTTAAACGGATGTTACACTTTTATGTACTGACAAGGTTTGCTACTATTGTTACAGCATTAACTTGTTAAATAGAAACATTGAACTTACTTTTTAAGAAAACAACACTTCATTGTGTTGTCGCTTTAATCTTAATGGTGATGTATAAAACTTTTGTTGGTTGATTGGTTTATCAGTACCATGTGATGTTTTAACAAAGTTTTTAAAAGTGATTTGTAACTTGGATGGTATCTGAAGAAGTTACTCTATTTTTGGTGACGAAAAGTGCTTCATTAAACAGTTACATATTTCATCATTTATTTGGGCTTGTGGTCAATTCATTTGGATTTCTCATTACCACAATCAACAGAACATGCTGGAAGGACAGGTTCATAACGCAGAGACTGCCCATGCTCTGGAATAGACTTTGCATACATGTCAAGCAGAGCACCTCACTGGCCCTCTTCAAGAGAAATCTTGATGAGTGGATGGGAAGTAGAAAATTCACCCCAGGGATCACTCCAGTGAATCTACTTGATAGAGGCACTGGGAACTAACGTTGGGTGGCATGATGTCAGGGCACTTCTATGTGCTAGGCTTGTAAAGGCTCCAGGGTCATTAGCGTAGTACACACCTATGAACCTATGAAGGTAGGAAGAAACACAGATACAGTAAAAGCAGCTAAATAAAGTGCATTTTTCTTTAGTAAGTGGGAAGGGAGGAAACAGAAGATAATTCAAGTTTAAGAGACTAAGGGGGTGGGCCTTCCCAACTGATCTCTCAGTATTCAGTAGAATTTGTTGATGAGATGGGATTGGGAGGTAGGGTTGGCACCCCTCCATTTTTTTTCTGGACTATCCGGAAATCAAACTGATTCTCCAGTAGTCCGGAAAACACTGTACAAACTCCGGTAGTCTGTTTCAAAAAAGAAACAGACTCTCAGAGTTTGTAAATCAACTGATTTACTATGCTTTTTTACAGAAAAGCACTGTAAATCAGCCGAAAACAGGCAGCAAGAATGGAAAAAGAGGGTGTCCTCTGCCATGTGATGTCATTGTGATTCCACAAAATGGGTGGGATATGGGTGGGAGAGGGGGTGGGGTGGGCAGGGTTTCTGGTGATGCAAGGGGTGTGGCTTTACTCCTGTTTTAGCCACAACAAAAGGGGGCAACCCTACTGGGAGGCATGGCCGGCCTTAGGCATAGGCGAACAACCGCCTAGGGCGCCATACAGGCCGGCCTCATAAAGGGCGCATTTTCTGTATTCATTTATTTTATTATTTTGCTATCTTCTCGGCGCCCTGTCTGAGTGATGGGCACCAAAACAATAGGGAGAGGGGGAAGGGTGAGCTCCCTCCCACTTTTATAGCTTGGTGTAGTCTTCACATCAGCAGAATCCTAAATACATAAAATTAGTCATTTACTGGTATGGCAGGTTACAAGATTTATCTCACAGAACTTGCTGTATTCTCTTTCCTAGCTCGTGTCATTCGTGTCTGTTTTGGGCGGAGAAATACACAGCGGGGCTGAAATTAGGAAAAAAAATTATGGCGTCTGAGCCGGTAGCCAGTGAGACTTACAAACAAGAGGAAAAAGTTTGTAATCATAACCAAGCCTTGGATTTGTACTCTGGAGTGCATTTCTTGAACAGTTAATGGTGTACGTGGTTTAGAAACTGTACGTGGTTTGTGTGGAGGCAATTCTGAAAAAGTGGTAAAGTTGTTGACTGGCGTACACTTCTGTGTAGTATTATGGGATAAAATTATATTTGTCTTCCGTTTCACCTGTACTCTGCTTCATTATTTATGGTTTTAGCTGCAGTATTGTGAAACTGAACGTCTGCATTAGCTAAATTTTCATTCTACTAATATTTTAGTACTAAGTTCCGATACTGAACGGCCGCGCCTGTTTCTCTTGTCGCCTTAACAACAAGTCCAGAAGATTTGTCGTTAAAGGGCATTGCTTCCGCTCAGTAACGCGGTGTGAAGTCTTAACGTTTGTGTAGTTGGGTCATTATTAGATGTCAATGATCTTACTTTGGTATTTCTAAAGTTATTAAGTGGCTAAACTAGCAATAGAGTATCAGCCTTTCTTAAGCGCAAAACTGATTTAATGTTTAACAACATGGCGTTTGTTGTGGTTTTCTCCTAATTAATAATTAAATGCTAGTAGAAAAGATGGAGAAGCGACGAGTACATAATGCGGGTAGTTCGGACTCTAAAGCGTTCAAAGAGGAATGCAAATGAGCGTTCCTGACACAGTCCGGAGTTAGGATCATGTTAAGGGAAGCTTTAATGAAGTTGCTAGAAACCAGGCCAGAGGAGCCTATAACGTTTTGGTGAACCACTTCCACAATCTTGTGTTGAACTCTGAGGGGGGTGGAGGGGACCAGAGACAGATGCAGCAGTATGTTGTTAACAGAGCTATGTGGCATCTCCGTGTTGCCCATCCTTCTCAAAGGTGAAAGACTAAAAGTTATTGTTGGTGATGGATTTCTAAATTGGTTAACTAATTGAAACAGACAGCTGTGATTTATTATTGTTTAATTACTAGCAACAAAAAAGCTGGTTATTCATATGTATGTTAAGCAAAATCTTGGACATTTGGCAGCTGTGATTCCAGGGATGCAGTCCCAGTCCAGGGTTAATCCCACTTAGCCTTCTCAGTAACCAAGGAGATAGTCTAGGCAAGCCTCGAGGTTAGGACCTTCCTAAATTTGTTCCCCTTTTCTACAAATGCTGTTACCCCGGATGATGGTTATAGGGGGAGTTATACAATCTCCCAAGAACAACAAGGGCAGACTTTACAGGATGCTTTTGAAAATAGAGAAGCTATTCAGAAAGATGAAGTCTCTAAAAATATAGGGAAGCCATTGGTTCCTAAAAAAAAAGGAAAAAGTTATACCTGGTCACTTAAAGTAGCTAACACCTGTTTGATTGGGGAAACTTGCTTGGTTCATGCCGAATCCATAAGATGGCACTTTTTATGGTGTCTTGTTGATACTTCATAAAATTGTTTTTCTGGGAGTTTGGTGAGCCTGCTTGCCATTTCTGCATGTTTCTAGCCCAGTATTCCAAAGGAAACTGAGTATCTCTTTAAAATATTATTGGGCAAGTATTAAATGGCAGATTTGTCAGGGTGTCACAGGTGCTGTTTTTTATTGCTTACTGTAGTCACAGAGAACTTGAGCTTTTTGCTTGAATTGTGCATGTGTCCCAAGAGCAATATGGTTATCTTAACTGTAGTATTTAAACCCCTAACCCTCCAGCAGCTGAGATGTAGGTTTTTTATTCTTTTTTTTTTCTATTCTTTCAGGCTTGTCTTCTTTTTTCTTGACATTACTCTATATAAACCCAGATGCGTAACTGTCATCTGCAGAAGAACCTGCTTTTATTTTGTTACCACATCTCCAGTGCAGTGTTTGCTATAAAGATGTTGAAAAGGACTTTGGTCCTGTGGTATGCACTTGGTTACTCTGCTTTCACTGGAGTGTACTATATGTACTCTGACCCTCTCGAGACTGCCCATTTGTACAGTATCAGATGGCTTGCTAGAATTTTAAGTAAGCCATGAACATAGTGTCTTTCTTACCCTGTTCAAGAATGTCATCTGTGTTGTCTTGATTCTGTGTCTCAGTGGCTTCTGTAAATTCTAAAAATATTCTTCTGGAGCTTTTCTCCCCCAAAATCCACTGAAAACTGACACCAGTTGTCCAGTCAGACTATCCTGGTAAACAAGTAGGTTCATAGGTTAGTACTAGGCTAACTGCCCTCGCGAGCCGTTGTAAGCCTAGCCAATTATCCCTTGTGAGACTCAAACCCTGCATCTTGTGTTTGTAAGGCAAAAACCTTGACCATTAGGCCACCCTCCCAGATTTTAAATAAAATAATTCTGTAGCAGTTCTACTGAGTTTCCTTTGAAAAAAATCAGGCTAACAAGTGATGTCACCTCACAAAATACCAGCCTTACTACCACTTTCAATATTCACTCTAAAAATGGTACACTTATCACACCCGAATTTCACACAAAATTACTAGGCGTCACTATTAATAACAAGTTAAAGTTTGATATCCATATTAATCTAGCTATTAAAAACACTCGCAGAAAGCTAGGTAGTCTCTACAAACACAAATCCTACTTGACCCATAGTGCTAGGACCACAATTGCTCACACCCACTTGCTCTCAACATTACTTTATGCATCCGCAGTCTTAACAAATCTATCCAAAACAGAAACCAGCAAACTGGCAACCTGCTATAATCAAATAGCCAAATTTGCTAATAGCTCCTCTTTTAGAACCCATACACAAAGGTAGTTGTAGGTTAACTATATTACAAGGCATCTTTTTTTCTTCTTATGCATTTAAATGATTTAAGGAAATGACTGGAGTGGCTTTCTTGGGGAGTGACCTACCTGTGGGTGTGGCTGAAATAGGGGTGTTTCTTAAGTATGTTGTGGGTGGGGCTTAAGGGGTGCCGGAGCACTACTTCGCCTAGGGTGCCGTTTCAGCTAAGGCTGGCCCTGCTGCGAGGAGTGTCCAAAATCAGATTTATAATAGCGTTGGGCAGCTTAAAAGCCACCAAGTTTAAGAGTACAACCACAGTAGGGCAAGTGGGTTGGAAAAAATCAAATGCAGACAGAGATCAGCAATAGTCAGGCAGAGAACAGCAAGTCAAACAAGCACTCCAGCTAAATAAAGATGCCTCCAAATATTTCTAGTTAAATGAGGAATGCTATTTATCAGCTCCTCCCACTAATTAGCTGGATGTTATTCACTGTCTGCAAAGGAATGCTTTTCAAACTTTTCTAACTGGCCCTACCCACGACCTCTTAAAACTTCAAAAGAACAAAAAACTTAAACAAAACAAATGCAATATAAGAAAAAAAGGTAAAAAATAGAAGTAACCAAACCTTAAATGAAAAACTTCAATTCACAATCAAAGACAAACAAAGATCGGCAATAGTCAGGCAGAGAACAACAAGTCAAACAAGCACTCCAGGTGGTTGAACAGGGTAAATAAAATATTATTTGTCTTTGCTCTGCTATATTAAGTAGTATTAGGCAAACACAAGTAATGCACTATATTTCACATCTGTACATTTGTTCTTTATAGCCTTTAAACTGGAAAATAAGGCAGCTAACAGGAAATATGTCTTGGTATGCAAGTTTGGAATTACTAAAATGCAGGTTTCAAGAGTTTAGAAGGATAGATAGAAAATAAAGCAGCTAACAAGAGATATGCTGGTATGCAAGTTTGGAATTACTGAGATGGAGGTTTCCAGATGTTAAAAGAACAGGTAGAATGTCTATCTTCATTAATTCCCACTTTCTGCTACATTCTGTAAATGTGACATTTATCCACTTTAGAATAAGCAACTTGAATTTTAACAGATGTGAAAACACTAGGCAATGACCCAACTCTTTTCACAACCAGAAACATTGAGTTACTAACAGGCGTTCTACAGAGTTCACTGTTAGGACTGGACCTCTTTAATGAGTAGCACTACAGAAGGACTACAAGACAAAATGCACCTGTTTCTAGAAGATACAAAGTTCAACAATAGTTCATCAAACCACTCTTCAAAAATATAGCATACTGAAATCTCATTTGCTACCCACAGAACTATCTAAAGTGAAAAAATACTTTAACTTTTTACTGCCATCACTCAAAAGTATAATACACAGCTCTTATCTCGAAGTAAATCATTACCCAAACACCCCTAAATGAAATGCTCAACAACCAAAGCAGAGAAAGAAATTTCCAGGAAATCAGATATAAGACAGAATAAGCATGACCCCAAAAGCAAAACAGATACACTTGGAGCGAAAGAGAAAGAACATTAAAAAACAATGTTTTATCTGGAAGGGTAAATTCCAAACTTCAGCATATGGGGTCATACCTTCACTCTATGCTATTTATTTATTCTCGCTGTAAGGTTGCTATTAACAGTAAGGATGGGCCATGATAACATTTAGCAAAAAGCATTTACCTGTGAGCTAGTTTAGAGAAATGAAGCCTCCTTGTACGTGATCCTAAATTTGCACAATATAAGATTCATTCAAGAGTAATTCAGTTGAAGTTAACGAGACTCCCATGGATCATGTACCTCTGTGCAATGTGAACATTGGGCAGGATGCTAAAGGATTTGGCAAGGCATAAGAAGTTATTAAATTTATGTCAGAAATCAGTACGATTTAGTGGGACAAAAGAAAGGTTCACTGTATAACTGAAACAGTTACAAAAACAAAAGTAGAAACTTTAGTCTAATTATGTTAAATGAATGAAATATTTGAAAACGGTGTGAGCAAGAGTGAAGGAAACATTTAAATATGAGCAGTGAATGCAAGGCAACAGTCACGAAAACTGGAATGATTTCAGGTTTCAAAGACAGCTGCATCCAATGCAGAACATAGGAAGCTATTACCCCACCCTAGTGGTGCAAGATTTTACAAAATGTACATGTTGCAGTTCTGTAGGTTTTTATCTTTGCAGTTATACAGACAAAAATGAGAGTGGTATTGTGAGGTAAACCAAAATGCCATAGGGTATAAGTATGGCAAGGCAACCATTTGAAATATCAGGGCCCACTAAAGCAAGTCCTGAAATATGGAGACTGAGTGATCAAAAAATGGACTTACATATATTGTCTGATGTGGCCATCTCTTAGAATATTCCCTATTCTCCGTGGTATGGTGATTTCAGAGTCAGTATATATACGTTTGGAGGTGTGGGGGGTGCAGTGGGACTTACCGACTGCAAAAAGAAGTTTAAAAGAGAAGAGCGATCTTTGCGATTCTCTCTTTTCCTGGATTTCTGTCTGGTTTTCTTTCGGCATGTCAACACTCAGCATTTCAACTGCCGACATTTCAATATGGGGACATATTGCAAGCTTTAAGAAGTTAAAGAAAGATCCTAGAAACTTAGCAAGCACACATCTGACAGAAGTGTTGGATAAACCTGAAATATTTAAACATGTAAAGCAGTTATTAAGATCCAGAAGGGTAGCACATTGTAGAATTTTACAGCTACATGTTGTTACAATAAGAACCAACAGGGAGGAAACAAACATAATGATAAGGTGGAGTTTTCACACTGAGTTTGGTATGTGGCTTAACAGCTAAGAAGTAGTTAAATGGAAAATAGTTACAACAATGGAAACAGAATGATGTATAAGGTAATTATTGTGAGAAATACAAGGAAATAGACTACTGGAACATTAAAATGGTAGGTTATCACGGAAGTAGGGGATCACGCCATATTCTGGAGGTCAAGGAGTTCTTATACACCATCAGAATCTGTGTTTTCTGTTTGGCCCATTGAATTTTCTGCTATTTATTTTATTTATTTCCATTTTTTTCCAGGAAAGTGTGACTGGGTTTGGAAACCCCTTTTCAGAGGTTTCCTGGGGAGAAAAGCTTCTAGAAAGTAACAATCAGTATACAGTATGCAGCTGGTAAATATATGTGCAAATACACAGCATACAGATGAACGCATATAAATATACATAGATATAATAGAATATTGCATAATGCTTGTTCGTAAGGTAAAGGACATATATTGCAGAATAGAATAATACTTTATAGTAACAATTATAAATGACATGTATCAGCATGACATGATATATATACTTAATGCAAATGACAGTAGATCATTTAACATTCTGAAAGCATTAAAAGCAGTATATTACTGTGCAGTATAGAATATCACCTTATGGAAATAAATACATTTTTTGAGGGATGAGATTTATTAAAGATGATTTATTGAGTTGAGGGTAAGGGAGATTAAGTGAGGGGTATAATAGGTATAATTAGTGAGAACAACTTAGAAGTGGTCAACTAAGGGTATAGTAGTTATAGCTAAAAAGCATTGACCACTGCTTTGCTACTGCCTTCCATTTGCTGAGAGAGGTTTGTATAAAACTTGCACCAAAAGTGCTACTGCAAAATTACGGAAAACAAATTGCAAAATGCAACCACAACATACAAGATAAAACTATAAAACTATAAATATGATGAAATGAGAGAAATAGATAAGGCTGGGATTCATTCGCCCCAGGAAGTACCTTCTTTCATTTCACCCCCAACTATTACTGAAGAACAGATCCTCACTGCAAACTCCAGACCAAAAAACACTGCATCAATGAGTCCTGATAATATCCCAGGATACCTCCTAAATAGCTTGAAACATGTCTCCAGGCAGGCTTCATGCCTAGGAATGGGGGACTGCAACTGTCATCCCTCTACACAAAGGCAGACTATCAAAATGATCAAGAGAACTGCAGACCCATACATTTGACTAGTTTTATATGCAAGTCCATGGAAAGAATTATTGTGGACCTGATAAATAAAGGCATAGGAATTCTTCAAACACTGGACCCATCCCAGTTCAGTTTCGTCAAGAGCAGGTCATGCCTACTAAACTTAGTGGACATCTTTTTTGAAAGTCACTATAGCCATGGATGAGGGCAAAACAGTACTTATATTGACATGGCAAAGGTGACAGTACTGCACACAGGTGTTATAAATAATCTCACAAGTTTAGGCATAAATCCCTATGCTACCCAATGGATAGCCAAATGGCTCACATATAGGGTCCATTTAAGGTGAGGTAATTCACCTCCACCAAGAGATCTGTTACAGTGTTTGGTTGAGAGACCCTACTGTTTGGAATATACTTCCCTGAAATCAGGGCAAATGTAGAGGACCTTTGGATGACCAAATTTGCTGACAACTGCAAGCTGGGTGCAATCATCGAAACCCGAAAGATACAGATATCCTCCAGGAAGGTCTGACACAGATAATTAAGTGGTGCCAGATACATTGCCTAAAACTCAATGCAAAAAAAAAACATAATTATACCCTTTTGAAAGATGACTAGCCCTGAAAATTACAACATTGATAACACTCCTCTAAGAATATACCCAGTGGCAAGGCACTGGGGAACTCAGATTGACAGTAGCCTCAGCTTTGATCAACTTGTGACCATGGTAGAGAGAAATCCTTGTACATAGCATGACTTATAAATAGGGTTATGGCACCCAGATCTAAGGATATCATAGTCCCATTATACTCAGCCTTCATTAGACCAACAATTGAGTACAATGCATCTTTTGGCATGTACCTGACCAGACAGTTGCAATAAATGGAGTGGCCATACAGGTTCCTCACTAAAATAATACAGGGAGTCAATAATATGTCCTGTGCAGGCTGCCTCAA
Organism: Protopterus annectens; assembly: GCF_019279795.1. Classification (NCBI taxonomy): domain Eukaryota; kingdom Metazoa; phylum Chordata; order Ceratodontiformes; family Protopteridae; genus Protopterus; species Protopterus annectens. The sequence continues at coordinate 1,944,213,787 of NC_056726.1, forward strand.
AGCCCTGTTCCTGTACTTGGTTTCCTACAGAATACTGAGGGCTGATCTATGCCTAACCTACAAGGCATTCTCCAATCCTTCCCTGATGGATCTGCTACACATTCACAAAACAAACAGCACTAGAATTACCTGATCTAAGGATCTAAACCTCATCTGTGACATAAAACATGCTGGAGGAATAGATTTGTGTCTCAGAGATTACTCCTTCTCTGGAGCATTCATGTAAAACCGAGCTCTTCCCTAAGCTTATTCATATGCGATATGGACCAGTGGATGGGAAATTGCAAAGTCACCCCTGGCTTGTCACCTGTGGCCTTTATGGACAGTGGCAGTTTGCAGATGCCCTAAGTTACAGGCATACATCAAAGCTATTATAGCATGTAGGCATTAATAATTGGGAAAATTGGGGCATGAATGGCTAGACTGAAAAAGACTCTTGGACCATTAGCCTAGTAACTTCCTTTGATTCTATGATCCCATGTATAGCAGGGCAGCTAAAATCCTGAACTGTAGGGCAACTAAAGTTCTGTGATGCGTACCTACCCTGCATAGCAAGAATACACTGTTGTGCAAAGTAGACATGAATTATTAAGTAGGGGAAAGTTGCTTCAGTAGACAGTCAGCTATGCTTCAGAGAGAACATATATGCCAGGATAGAAAAGTCACACTTCCAGCATAATGGTACAGAATAAAATATAAGTAGCAGGGCAAGGCAGCAATCATGCACTGACTTGTGCAACTTTGTGAGAAATCATACTATAGCCACAGATACAGATACAGCACAGGTGCATATGCTGCTGTATTCAGGTGCCACACAGTAAATAAATATACTGCATACGTGAAAAGAATATTATCTGCTCCCTAGCCAGCTGAGCATTGTACAAGCTTTATTAGAAACATAGAAAGGACAGCATACCAAAGAAGAAAGAAGAAAGACAGTGTCAGTAGTGCAACAGGTAGCAAATTTGCCTCTGGTGAAGAAGGCTTTGGGTTCTATTCCCAAACCATCCAGTAGCTGGATTGCTGACACTGTAGTGCAACATAAGTGAGGTTTTGCACTCCTGAGTGTGTTGTCCTTTGGATGAGATGTAAAACTGAGTCCCTATCTGCCTGAGTTGGTGGTAGCTCAGGTGGGAGTGTGGGAAGTTCCTTGGTGCTCTTGCAAAATTTTCCCTAGTAGTATAAATACCACCTCAGGTCTCCCCTGAAAAGAATCTACTAGCCTAGTGTGACCAACCTGGTAAATAAGGACAGATAAAAAAATAAATAAATAAATAAATAAATAAGAGCATAGAGACTATATAGCAATCAGAGGTACACATATAGAAGAAAAACATACAGTGAATATATATGCATAGAGAGAGAAAGAGAGAGGGTGGTATGATGGGGAGGATGAAAGGAAAAGAGGGGAAGGGTAAGCAAGTACAGACAGACAAACATGCAACAATATCGACAAATGGGGTGAACGTTTGCACATTAGAAGGAGGAGACATCATGGGATAAAGAGAAATAAGCAAACAGGGCAGGCAAATAGCTGAAGACAGGGTGGGGTACAGGTGGGATGTTAATGTGACCTAGTCAATAGAGGTCTTCAGTCTGGGTGGCCAGCTGTATTGTTCACATCGTGTTCTGGGAGATGAAATGCAGAGGCAAACCAGCCTGTCAAATCCACAATTTGATCCAAGAGAAGCCGATGTGTGTGGTAACTTAGCACTCATCAGAGTTAATTGCCAGCTTCACCATCCACCCCAGCTCCTACTGATCCAGAGCAGGCAGTTGGGTTGAGCTAACTGTCTGGGATGGGCCAGAATCCCCCCCTCAGTGAGACAATGCCATCCTGCTGACCCACCTCAGTTGCAGTCTTGGCAGGGGCAGCAATGGATCATTGCTGATGTGCTTGTGGAGGTACTATTGTGACCTATAGAAAGGATACAGAAAGAGAAGGGTGCTACTACTGAGGATGTTCCTCAGATGGTATAAAATAAGTTAAGGTGAGGAAATGAGAATCCGTTGCACACTGATGTGTCAATAGTCTCTACTGTCTGCTACAGTAGACAGCAGAATTCTTTTCTCAAACTGCTTATGAGGAAAGGCAAAAGATATGTACCAGCCATTGTACACACAGGAGAGAGCAAGATGCATACAGCAATGGAAAGGTACAGTTACATGCGTATGCAAAGAAGCAAAAGCCTGGCATGGTGTCGGTGATGATGGGACGTATTGCCATCTATGCCAGGAGAAGTAGGGCAGTGGCTGTGTAACATATGCTAGCATAGCTACCTGGAGTTTTGTAAAGAATTATATGTCATTTTTTAAATCAAACTGATTTGTACACATGCTTGTGTTGAAAATGCATTTGTAAAGCTACTTGTGTTAAAAATGTACCAACACTTGGTCCTGTTGGACAGAAAAGAAATGCACCTGTATGTCAGACTGCATTGTAGTTGTTGAAATTAATATATTGTAACAGAGGATACTGAAAGAGAATAGGTTAATCTCAGTCCAGCTAAATTTGAAAAATGGTCTGAAATTAAATTATCTGGTTTAGGCCATAAAGATTGTATCTTACAGTGCTGATTGCAGCCAGAGAAAAATGTCTGAGAAAAACAGGACTAGGAATCCTACTGTATTGATCTTAGGGGTGAACTAATTGTTACCTTGGAAGGGTGGAAGTTTTGAAATGGTTTTATAGCTTCCAGATGCTACAACACATCTTAGCAAAGCTCTATGTGTGTGTATTATGACACAAAGGTGCTAGATTCTGGTTCAGTTTTTAGTAAAGGAAGGAGTGTGGAAACCAAAGTCAAATGACCAAATGTATGTGATGTCATTCTGTAATCCTGCCCTGAAATGATGTTTTAATACTAGATGATATAGAAGTCTTAGGGCAGAAGTCTTTGACAAAGAAGGAAGACCACTCACACACTTCATTTTGCCTTGGTCTAGTAAGTGAACTAGGGAACAGTAATTTTTTAGATCAGTCAGGAAAATATAGTCCGATTAATTAAGTATTGTTTTTCTGTATCTGTGTGAATCTTTCCAACTATATTATTTTTAATATTTACTGTGATGAAACTCTGATGTTTATTGTAAATAGATATTTAGTATTTTCGTGTTCTTTTATTACTTATTATTAAATATATTTAAGCATTTCATTGTGGCTAACCAGCAACAGGAAACACACAAATGCCATAAAATTTAACAAACAACAAATATGAGCAGAAAAGATGATAAGTAAGAAAAAAGTAGCCAGCTAGTGGCAGTGAATCTACCTTATAGTCTAGGTCAAGGGAGCAGAGCTAGTAAATTTATGCCAGCCTTTCCCAGGTGAGTGTGTGTGTGTGTGTGTGTGTGTGTGTGTGTGTGTGTGTGTGTGTGTGTGTGTGTGTGTGTGTGTGTGTGTGTGTGTGTGTGTGTGTGTGTGTGTGTGTGTGTGTGTGTAAAAAATCACATCTCAAAGAGTCAAAGAGTGCATGTGTCAGATACTTGGAGCAGGGACACAAAGCACTGGTTTCACAGAGAGGGTGGTGAAGGACTTGGCTTGAAATACTTAGGTAAGGACTCAACTCTACAGCTGTGTCAATGGGGACTTTATTGGGGGCCTGGAGAGAGCGATAGAAACCCAGTCCCTGAACTGAGTGTGTTCCCTGTATGCCTTTAAGGGAAATTGTGCTTGGCGCAGTGAGCTGTACCTGTAAATACTGTATGTATCTATTTTTGTTCCAAGTGAACATCCCTCACCAGAGTCCATGGTGAGGATTGAGACTCCTTGATCACTGGCCCAGAGCAGGGATGTCACAGTGTCCACAGGCTGAGGCATATGCTACACATTCATCTATGATAACACAGAAGAAGGAAATGGTGGCCACACTCACACAACTGCATAGGTAGGTGTTTTGACTCACAAAAAACACTGTGTCACAGCAATAGCAGTCAAAACAACATCCACACCACACATACAGATACCTGCTTCTCCCAACATGATTTATTCTAGTATCTCTTAGGGGAACCAAACTTTATTTACAACACTGCACTAAAACACAGAACACTGTTTAAAACAATTGTATGAAATGCAGTAGAAATGGCAATCATAATGCCATTTGGGGAATTCTTCCTCACCAGTGCTTCCCACACACAGTGATCTTTACAGCATCAGCAGCATTGCAGGTCATCATATTACTGACTGCTTTGTTTGCTGGCTTGGGGATGTCAGTGGCCCTGATCAGCAACTCTGTTATGTCATATCAGGTATTCACCTTATGAAATGGAACCACATGGGACTTTAACAGCTGCTACCTGGACTGATGCTGAGAGCTGTACAACATGATGTCTATTTCCTTTCCGCATGGGGCACTACCTTCAACAGTCATCACAATGACTATATGATGTATACTTTTGTGACTGGATGAGTTTCATTTTGTTTTGCCTTTGATTAGGTTTGTAGTCAGTATTCCTTCCAGCATTGATGATATTGCTATTAACGTAATATAAAGTTGACAATTAATAATATAAACACACACACACACACTCACACACATATATGCATGTGTGCGTGTGGTTGAGTAGTACATCTGTCTAGATATTTATATCTATATCTATCTATTTATCTACTGAGATAGATCTATAAATCTATCTATCTCTGGGTTCCAGTCAAAGTGCTCAAACTATCAAGAGCTCAAACTTGTGAATTTAAAAATGACTTTTTGAACATTGCCACCATTTAGCTGCATGAAATCATGATGGGGATCAGGGCATTTGCCCATTCCCATTGTAGTGTGATCTTTTGGTATCTATAATTAGCAGTGGCTTCCCCTCCTCCACAAAAAAATAATAATTTTTGATTTTCTTCTTATCTTTGTGATTAAAATTTTTGTGTATTTGAACCTTTGTGATTCAAACTGTTTCAGTCTATGTTTTAGCTTTTGAACGTTTGATAGTTTGAATGTTTGACACAGACTCCCATACATATATATATATATATATATATATATATATATATATATGTGTGTGTGTGTGTGTGTGTGTGTGTGTGTGTGTATATATATATATATATATATATATATATATATATATATATACACACACACACATACAGCGTACAGTTTATTAATTTGAAATTTAGGTGATCAAATTTTATTTTTTTCTGCATTATATCAAGCTTATTTGATTGGTACACGCGGAAGAAAGCCTGTGTAAGTATAAAGTGTGTATAAACGTATATGTGTGTGTAAATGTGTGCAAGTGTGAATGTATGAGCATCTGTGTGTGTGTGTGTGTGTGTATGTGTGTGTGTGTGTGTGTGTGTGTGTGTGTGTGTGTGTGTGTGTGTGTGTGTGTGTGTGTGTGTATTTGCATAGTGGCTAATTTGCTGGTTAGTTATTTCTTAGTGCGAGATCATTAACAGTGGGGTGTGGAGTTTTTCCTTTTTCCCCCACTGTTGTGCTAACTCGGATTTCATATATTTAATTAGTGGGGTTGTGGGGGTGCAGGGGAAGTGTGCCCTCCTGTAAAAACACTGTTTCATTTTGTTTCAATGATGAATTAGTGAAATCCAATATTTCAATATAGACCCTGTGTGTTGTGTCCACACAATAAAAAAAAAAAAAAAAACACAGAAACTAGTGGTCTTAAAACTTTGTTGATGAGCTCAGTCACAATAATTCCCAAAAATCATGAAAACCAGGAAGTGTTCCAAAGCAACAAGCCTTTATTCATCACAGACAAGTGATCCTCAGTAACAAAAATCAGAACTATTTTACAATGATAAACATATCAGTTTTATACACTTAGAAGCATGTGTGGAAAATACACATAATGTTACAATACATAACAATAATATGCTACAACACGTTACAATATGTATATTTTCCACACCTTTTTCCACACCTACTTCTAAATGACTGCGGTGGTGGTGCTCCGGTAGCGTTGTCGCCTCACAGTAAGACGTTGTCCTGTTCGATTCTCAGCTAAAGCGTCTTTTGTGTGGAGACATGCGTGAATGGGCGTACCTTTGTTGAAGGTTGTGCATCAGAGCTGGCAACTCGGCACTTAAAAATCTATTACCAATCATTAGCAGACCGGAGTTCTGCTGTGGCGACCGCTAACCAGGAAAAGCCGAAAGACACAACAACTTCTAAATGAATAAAAGCTGATATGTTTAACATTGTAAAATATTTCTGATTTTGTTACTGAGGATCGCTTGTCTGTGAAGAATAAAGGTTTGTTGCTTTGGAGCACTACCCATTTTTCATGAGTTTTGGGTATTATTGTGACTGAGCTCATCAACAATGTTTTAAGACCACTAGTTTCTCTGGGGGGTTTTTTGTTTTATTTTTTTTTTCTCAACACTCATGGTGGTGAGGTTGAACTACACAGATTCCTATGCTTGTTCATTTTTTATATTTATGTGTATACACACATGCACACTGTTAGTACATATCCATTCCACACACACATATAACAATATCCTTTCATTGTTTAACAAATACACAATCTGTAATCAAACATGGTGCATTAGTACATCAATGTTTACTTTCTTAATGCTATTTATTTAACATAAATCTACCAGCAAGACTGATTGGGGACAGGAAAATGCTGTTTGTGAATTTATAGAAAATAGCAAGAAGATGGAAACCCAGCTAATTGCTAGACTAGATTAAGAAATAAACAACAGAGGCTCAAACCATCTGGACAAGTTATTTTAAAGTTAATGAATATCAATAAAAACACAACAATCAGATGTATACACTCCTGTCAAAATTGAGAATTAGTGTTACTATACGGGTGTATCAGAATAAACAGAAATACTTACCACACTTAATTCTGGCTACACTGTACATTTACAGATAACAAAACTGACTCAAAACGATGCAAATGCATATTAAATCCGAACAGATGTATTCATTTACTAAGCACATATGATGTAGTAGGCAATGGTGCCTCTTTTCAGGAACAGACCAGGAGAACTAATGTGTTGATGTGAATTTCTTCAATTCACACAGCACTCTGTGTAGAAATTGGAGGAATCGAACATGCGACTGTAGAATGATTTTCATTATTAGCTTGTATCCTTAAATGTCCATATTATACACTAATGAAAAACACATAATAAAATACTTAACTGTAAAGTCATGTATTTATGTATGTAGTCTAACTAGGGGTGAAGCACGACATCATAATTCACAGATGCAACTCAGATGAATGTAAAATTCTAAAAATAGTTACTCTGTCTATGCCATAAGCCTATAGCCAGAGAGAGTGATGAGAACTTATTTTGTCTAACTAAAACTAAGTAGCTTTTGTCTCTGCTTCCTCAGAGTCAGCACATGGGCTGCCTGCCAAATCTGAACATTGCTTTAAAAAACATTTTTCAATTTCCTTAAATTCTGTTCTCCAAAATGACTGATTTAAGAGCATGCCATATGGACTGCATTTCTGTGGCATGGTTTGAGAATTTATGAGTGCTGCATGCTTAAATATAACCATAATTAGCTAGTCCTATAATGTGCTCTTGTCATATAATTAGAGTGCCGTAACATATATCCATTTAAACCAGATTAAGAAATTGAAAGAAATACATTTAAATACAGTACTTCATGTCAGTAAATAGCAAAGATAAGAGTATGTTCTTCAGGGGCAAGCCTTTCTTTTTAAAAATGTTCATTTTGCAATAACTTATGTGTGGACAAAAAAAAGAATGCCATAGTATTTCCCTCTTTTTTCAAAATAAATTTAGCAACTAATCACATTTTAATTCTTTACTGTATCCCACTTAATACTCCTTGTGCTGAAGTTATGACTAGTTGCTATACTGTACATCAAACATCATGGAATATTTTCACAGGATCATCTGACAAAAGCAAGTAGGGTGGTGGTGAGCAAGGCAGGGATGCAGGTAATAATGTCTATAGTACCACACGTGCCATGTAAAACATGGTGTACATATTAATTTCTAAGGTGTAACATTTTGTTGGGCTTCATAATGAAATGTTGGCGTTTGAAATGATGAGTGCCAACACACTGAAAAAAAAAATGAAAATATAGAAGAATAAAATCTCTTAACATTGCTTTTCTCTTTTAAACTTCTATCTCAAAGAAAAAAAGAATATTCTAAGAAATGTCCATCTCAGACTTATTATATACAAGTCTTTTTTTTTTCCAGCCATTCACTCTCAGCATCATGGTACTTGCCATAGCAGATTCCTACATTTTATTTGGTTACCATTTTACCATTTTTGTTGCCTTTCAAATGTTATAAAGGGTACATTACAGCTGCTTTGTCAGTCTACATAAGAGATGCAGATCATTCAAGTGGACCCAGGTTCACTTCCCCCGTGCTTGGCAAATGTCGAATACAGATTGAGGGCATCATACATTTGGTAAAGTCTGCATAAATGCAATGAAAAAAGGACACAAACAATACATATAAAAGGTCCAAAGTTAGGTATTCTTTTTGTCACTAACTTATTAATAAATTACCTATAGTATAAACATGTGTGTATGTGCATTATAAATTTAATAAAATGGTCAGGACATTTTTTTAACATCTGTGCATACAAGGTGTGCCCCTGGTAATTAGACATCTTTGTAATTAACCTTTCCTCTTTGTAATTAACCTTTCCCCATTTTCAGTTTTAGAAAATATATTAATTTCAAATCACTGATGCAGTGTCTGCATCTGGAGTATCAAAATCATTAGGCAGAAATGTGTCTAACATTGTAATTGCCAAAGCAATCAGAAAACATGTATGTAATGCAAAGAGGAACATGTTCTACTAAACACAAGACACATGGAGCAACACAGACCTTTACCACACACATGCAATGAGCTGCAGTATATTATTAATTTCATACTGTAAAGATATAGAGCAGCATAAATCCTCCCATTCTGCTATCATAGCCATGTCATTGTTCCCTAGCAGGAATAGTAGTCTGAAAGTATTTTGTCCATATATCTGAAAATTATATATCTTCCAGGGGTCTTTATTAGAATCTGGAAAGTTTAATGTTTTGAATCACTAAAGATAAAATAGAGTTGGTATATTTAAGTAGTGGGGGGTGTTGGGGGCACAGCACCCCATGTGGGGGGTGCTGGGGGGCTTGCCTCCCTGCTTAAACCCGTTATAAACATTTGATGTTTATTTATTTTTTTTTTTATTTTCGAAGTTGCAAAACTTCGATAATATGGTGTCAAACATATTGTATTCGATGTTCAGTAACTTCAAGATTATAATATAGACCCATCTTCAAGCACTTTTGGCTTTCTTAAAAGACATAAAACACTGAAGTTTCTACATTTTTTCTACTGTGATGAACTGTCTTTCTAACTTGATATTGTTTATTGTTGATTGTCACAGCTATAACATGTTACTTTTGTAATAAGTGACATTCTTATCTGTTTTGTAACCATCTATTGAATCAAACTTGTTATTATACTGCATTGTCCTTGCCAAGTCTGAAAGGTGTACTAGGATCTGAACTTACTCACAGGTAACACATTGCAATAAAATAAAATAAAATGAAATTAAGTAAAATAAAGGTTTTCTATAACAGTCCTTATAAAGTTATCCATTGTTATGGCCATGTTTTAAATATTTTGATGATAAGGCACATCTTCATGGCAATAGCGAGTGAAGAAAATGAAACAATTGAATTCTGCAGGACAAGTATATACTCTGATAGACTGATAAGCAGAAGAAAATGAAACACTTGAATTCTTCAGGACAAATGTGTACTCTGATGGACTGATAAGCAGAAGCACACAGTAATGCCCAAACTAACAAATCCCCCTACATAACCTAAAGAAACTTCTTAACTAACATACCCCCCCTTAATAAATGCCCATGATACATAGGGTAGCAATTGGATTGGATTGCATGGCTAGGCTTGTGATGGCCTCTCATTACCCTGGACCAGTAATCAAGGAGCCTCAATCCTCACCTTTGCTGACCACCTTAAAAAACTCCAGCTATACTCTGTCGCATATCGTTTTCTCCAAGGTGATCTCTGCTTAACATACAAGGCCATGTCAAACCCAGAGCTGTTAGACATGCCACACTTAAAGAAATCCCAAATCCTCAGAGCCACATGCTTCAGGGATCTAAACCTTGTCATCACAATAAACAAAACATGCTGGAGGGATAAGTTCCTGACCCAGAGACTCCCCAGACTCTGGAATAGACTGCCCATACATGTCAAGCAGAGCGCCTCTTTGGCCCTCTTCAAAAGGAACCTTGATGATTGGATGGGAGAAAGGAAATTCACCCTGGGGATCATGTCAATCGCCCTGCTAGTTAGGGGTCCAGGGAAGTAAATAGTGTGGGAAAAAATAGCCAGGGAATTGTTATGGCTAGGCTTGTATAGGCCCTAGGGCCGATAGCCTAGTACCAACCTATGAACCTATGAACCTATGAACCATTGACACTGGTGAGAGGTGGTCACTAAAAACAGGAATAGATTTACATAGTATTTCAAATGCAGCTCTCTGCATCAAGCACAGTTTCCCCAAGAGCACACAGGGAACACACTCCACTGGGACTTGACTCTCTGTCTCTCCACAGCCCAAACAAAACTCACCTTAGAGCACTGTGTCCCATTTCCAAGTATCTGATACACATACTTGAATATCTGATTTTACACACACACACACACACACACACACACACACACACACACACACACACACACACACGCACTCACTTGGGAAAGGCTGACACAGATTCACCAGCTGTGTCCACTCTCTCCAGTCTACAAGGTAGATTGCCACCACTAGTCAAATACTCTAAGGTTCTTACAAAGGTAACCAATTATACTGTGTCAAATTAATACTGATATAAATGGTAGAGTATGATCAAAGAGGTAAGGTTTATTGGACTAAAATGAGTACTTTCAAGATGTTAAAAGTATTCTCTAACAGACCAGCCACAATGAAAAGGTATAAACAATATTTAATAATGGATAATAAAATAGAGAACAGGAGAATACTTAATATTTACTTACGATAAACAGAGTTTCGGGCACAGGAAATATAAAAATAACACAGTTGGATAGAACCTCACAGATGCAGAAAAATAAAATAATACTAAACTAATCTCACTGTATTTTTCCTAACTGAACTAAAGAATGCAGAAAAATAAAATAATACTAAACTAATCTCACTTTATTATTCCTAACTGAATTAACTCACTTAGTATCATAAGGCAAGATGTTCTGCTGAGATGCTCACTTCCACAAGGCAAGATGAGATACTACACACTGAATGAACTATACAACTAGCAACTGAACAACTAACTAACAAGTGAACTGTGATAACTAACATAGATCTTTTATATCAGGTTACAAA
>NC_056726.1:1944230127-1944290127 GCF_019279795.1 Protopterus annectens
AGGGGATGACTATGCACTTTTTGGCATTTAGCTTAAGGCCATGATTCTGACACCAGGTATTCGTCTCCGTGAGACCCTTCTGCAGAATTTCTGTGTCAGCCAGGGAGTCAATTATGGCCCCCAGTTTGCAATCATCTGTGAACTTGGTCAGCCATAGTCCTCCCGTGCTTGCCTGTACCTCAGGGAAGTATATACCGAACAGGAGGGGTCCCAGGACTGAGCCCTGAGGGACTCCACTTGTAACCGGTTTAGAGTCGGACATAGCACCTGCAACACTGACCGTGTGAGTTCTATCCATGAGCCAGTTTGCAACTCATCTCATGACATAGGGGTTAATGTTCAAGCTGGTGAGCTTTTCTATAATGCCAGAGTGGGGAATGGTGTCAAAAGCCTTTGCGAGATCCAGGTAGGCTGTGTGGACTACCTTTCCCTCATCTATGGCCTTGGTAACTGTTTCAAAGAAATCAACCAGGTTTAGGAGGCATGATCTTCCTTTAACAAAGCCGAATTGGGTAGGGTCCAGTGTCTGGAGGTTCCCAATGTCTTTGTTAATGAGTTCCATGATGATGCACTCCATGGCTTTGCAGACCAAGCTAGTCAGGCTTATAGGGTGATAGTTCCCGGGATCCATTGTTGCACCACCTTTGTGCAGCGGGATAACTGTTGCCGTATGCCATTATTTGGGTACATAGCCTGTGGTGAGGCTGAGCTTGAACAGTGAGTTTAGGTGAGGGGTTAGTTCATTTTGGAGCTCGTGTAGGATGCAGCCTGGGATACCATCTGGTCCCATTGATGCTGTATTCTTGGCTTTGGAAAGGGCTGTTTTCACCTGAGTGTCTGTGATGTCTGTGGCTCTACAATTTTCTGGAATGGACATGGGCCCTTTAGGGGGTGAGGGGGGTAAATTTGCACTGAACCTGTCGGCCAGAATGTTGGAAATGTCTGTTGGTTCAGTGTATTTTTTGTCATTTTGCACTAGCTCAGAGCAGATCTGAGAGCTGCCACTTAGATTCTTGACATAAGCTAAAGAAGGCTTTGTGATTATCTTCAGCATCTTTGGCAATTTTTCTTTCGAAGTTGGCCTTGGATGATTTTATAAGGGATCGTAGTTTCTTGCTGGTACTGATTAGGGATGCCTTCCCTTTTTGGGATTTTGCTCTATCATGTAGTAATTTCCTCCTTTTGTTGTAGAGCTTATTTATGGCCGGGGTCCACCAGACTGGTTTCCTCATTTTGGAGGAGTGAGTCTTTGTTTTACTTGCGATGGCTCGATCCATGTATTCCTGTAGGTGCACATAGAATGCATTTGTGAAGGATTCTGCTGTTTGGGCAGCATTATCCTTTAGCAGTGGGTTTTGAAACTTTCCACCTCGGTCTTGAGAAGTGTGAAGTTTGCTTTTGAAAAGTTTTTTACAGTTGTTTCCTTGACTGGGGGTGGGGTCGGGATGTGGATGTTTAGTGTGATTAGTTTATGATCTGATCCTACCAGCGACAGGTTTACCTCTGGCGTGGAACATTGGTGACCCATATTGGTGATGATCAAGTCCAATATGTTGTCACCTCTCGTGGGAGAGGTAACCAGTTGTTCCAGGGCGTTTGAGTTTATAAACTCTAGAAAGTGTTGTGCAAAGGAGTTTGTACTTGAGTCGTTTTCCCAGTCTATGTTTGGATAGTTGAAATCACCCAACATCATGGTGTTGGGTAGGATCTTCATATTTTCCACTGTTCTCAGGAATGCTGAGTGGGGGTCTTGAGACAAGGTGGGTGATCTGTAGCAGGCTAGAAACTGAAAGGCAGTTTTGCCCACTGTTAGTTGCACATGGATGGTCTCCGAGGCCTCATGCTGTGCTACAAGCCTGGAGGTGTGGAAATCCTTGATGAAAATGGATACACCACTGCCTTTTGTATTATGGTCCGGGTTCTGGGGCCGAAAGGTATGGTATGAGTTATAGCCTGGTAGTGCTGGAGTGCTCTCTGGTACCTTGAACCAGGTTTCTGTTACTGCACATAAATCGATTCCCTCCTTGCTGCAGAGTGCCTCGAGTGCGTGCATTTTGAGGTTTAGACTTCTGGCATTGAGTAGCATTACCCTCGTTTTTTTGTTGCTTGTGTTGTTTACGGAGGTGGGTTAGTCTTTTGAGCCTTGCCTAAAAAAGGCACTATGGGGGTGGCAAGAGCCTTGGCCAGTATTCGAAAGCCCAAGGACGACAGGTGCAAGCCGACTCTTGTGAAGCAACGTGGCTTGTCGAGCATGTCATCCCAGGCTGACAAACAATGGATTCCCTTTGAATGACACCAAAAGCTAAGCTAATTGTTAAAATCGATCATTTTATCTTTATACTGTGGCATCATTCTTGGTGAAGGCAAGATGCTACTCAGGGTCAGGGTCATACCGGCCTGGGCTACATGATCAGAGAGCTCCTCTATGTCTCTTTTCGTGTAGTCCAGGGAGGTACATCTCAGGTCGTTCACACCAACATGGACAATGACAGAGTCATATTTGTACCTGTTATGGAGTGATCTGAGTGCTTGTGTTATGTGACAGATCCTGGCACCTGACAGGCAGCTTACAGTAGCCTTCTCCTTGTTCAGTCTAGTGAGAGGGACGTCAGTGTGCCTGACAATAGAGTCTCCTATTACTAGTGTATTGGGTGTGTTGTTTAGCCTTAAGGGCTGTGATTGCATGGCACACTGACTTTGTGAAGTATGTGATTTGTGGTTGTTGGGGGTGGAGGTTGTTTGGATGTCTGCTTTGGAGGTCTCTGCTGCTTAGACAGATTTCTATGTAGAGCCTCCGAGTATGCTTTTGTGTATTTATGTGTGTTATTGGCCGGTGCCGATATGATTGGTCTATGTGAGACTGGTAGAGTGGTGCAAGTGTTTCCCTTCTCATGATTGACTGTTCCAGTCTTGGGTTGAGAGAGCTTGGCCTCCAGTCTGGCTATAAAGTTGCATCTCTCACATACATTTGTGTTTGTTGGAAGGAGGAGAAGGTTGTCTGTATACATGAGGCAATTGTGGCATTGCCTCAAAATGCCCAGATTCACCAGCTGGACTGGAGAGTACACCTGAAACTGCCCTTTGGACATGCCTGCACAGATAAAGTGAAGTCTTACTGATTGTCCAGTTTGGGACGAATAGAGAGCCCTGTACTTCTGTATAGTATAGGGGGTGTAGTGCTAGCATTTATTAGTGCTTACTAGGAGATTTGGGCAAGTGCTGGACTGAAAAGAAACTGTTTAGAGTGCTTAAGTTGAAAGTCTGACTGGTTCCAAGGGAAAAATTGAAGAGCAGACTTCTTGGAGCCGGGAATAGTTTAATCTTAGCTAAACGGTGCTGCGCGAAGGTGCGCAGAGGTGCGTGGAGGTGTGCTACGTGCAAAACCGTGCAAAACCATGCAAATGCGGGTTTTTAAGGCAGGTAGATGAAAGAGATAGAAATTAGCCCCAAACGGCCAATAAACTATTAGTTGCTGGGCTGAGACCACTCCTCCAGGGACAGATAAGTTGCTCAAAGCTCCCCACTCTCACTGGTGAACAGAGAAACCTCCTCCTATCCAAGTAAGGATATGGGCAACACAGGAACTTGTGTTGCCCTAGTAAGAGATACTGTGTTACCACTAGTAAGCATATCTTGCTGTCCCAAGTAGTCCTAGGACTGGTGTTACTGTTCATTAACTATGATAATAGCACTTCACCCTCACAGTGCACCACAGTCTATACCAGTATGGCCCTTTACTGGTTGAGCAGTCTGCTTCAGCTCTCTTGGGTTCAGAGTTCAATCCTGAGCTCCAGTCACTCTCAATGTGGACTTCACATGTCGCCTCATCTTTGGCTGGATTTTTACCAGATACTTTGCAGTCCTTCTAAAAATATGCTGGTTGTCTGCCTACTCTAAACTGCATACTTATTGGATTTACCACTGCCCTTGTTAATCAATTTGTGGCTAAAAGGGTCCGTTATGGCAAGTTCACATACTCAATTAATTTAGTAAATTAAATGAACATATTCAGCAGTTTTGGCAATGGTCATCACCCCCGCCAAGTACTCTTTACAGCAGAAATTAATAAGCAGGGTTACTTTTCATATTATTTCTCCTTACAAGAAAACTGCACCCTAAAACTTAAAAAAAAAAAAAAAACATCAAGTTTTTTTTTGCTATTCTATATACTTCATATTCAAAAGAATTACAATGTGTTTCTTATTGTATTTTGATGTTTCATACTTCAAAATAGTCATCGGAGGGACTGTCATACTGACAAGGTTTTGTTTTCAGGTCTATTTATTCTCTCACAATGGAATATCGGTCTTTCTAATATGATGTGGCCTAGATATCAAGACATTTTTTTCTTCAAAGTAATTATACCTTTAATGATATGAGTTGATGATTTTTAAATGGTCTATGATAACAGAGACAGAACTTCTTTTTTAACAGCATAACTCTTAATTTCTGCTTACTTTAAACTAGCAAAAAATTTTAAAGTTCCATATACATTTCCTACAATAAAAAGTGGTGAAAAAATGGGGTCTTGTCAAGCATTCAAAGCTGTAGTCCTTAAATCCCAGATCATCAATCCTTTGCAGTCTTGCACAGTGTGAAAGTAGTCAGCACTGTTCATTCTTCAGTGGCTGAAAGGCGTTCAAAGAGATAACAAGGCAAATTGCACCTTTCTGTATGCTTCCTACATTAGTTAATGTTTTATCGGTTTGTTTTGTGTGGCACTGCAATATAAGTCATCCCTGCTCTTTATTTAAAGATATTGCCAACAATTAACTTTGAAAAAGAGTTTCACTTTAACTTTTTTATAGCGGTTGACTGACCTCAGCAAAACATTGTGTCAGGATGCAAAATTATAAGCAGTGATTAATAGTGAATACTATAGGTACTCTACTATCTGGTCTGAGCCAAATTCCTTTCTGAGACAATGTGAAATATGAATAGAAAAAATGGTGGGACAGTTATAATATGTGCCTAGGAAGTAAATAGAAAATAAAAAAAAAGAATGAAATGTACTGATAGGTTTATGAGTACTAAAACATGGAGGTGATATTACAGAATAAAAAAATAACTAGTGATAAGGCTGATCATGTCAGAGAGGAAAGGTATCCTTTAATTAGTCTTCATCATTTATCACTCATTCATATAAAATATCCCTTTTATATCCTTAGGCATGTGATTTATACTCAGAGGCGATCTCTGCCTAACACAAAAAGCTATGTCAAACCCAGAGCTTTTAGACATGCTCCACTTAAAGAAATCCCAATCCCTACAAGATACATGCTCTAGGGACCAAAACCTCGTCACCACAATAAACAGAACATGCTGGAGGGATAGATTCCTGTCCCAAAGACTTTCCATACTCTGGAACAAACTACTTATCTATATCAAACAAAGATCCTCATTAGCACTCTTCAAGAAAAATCTTGATGATTGGATGGGAGATAGGAAATTCACCCCGGGGATCATTTCTTTGGCTCTGCTCGACAGTGGCACAGGAAAATAATTTTCTTGGGTGGCGAAAGCCAGGGTACCTTTGGCTAGGCTTATATAGGCCCTAGGGCCAATAGCCTAATACCTACCTATGAACCTATGAACCTATGATGAAACATTGGCCTTCTTAGCTACTTAATGGAATATTCCACATATGTTCATAGGTATATTAGTTTCTGAACTCCTCCATCAGCTTGTCCATAATTAGGTACTATTTGTGCTTATTGTTTTAATAATTAACTTAATTTGTTTCCAGATCTGTGCTAACCCTAGAAACATGCATTATGAAAGTATTAAAACTTGCATTGGACCTCAATGTGTAATGCTATATGAGCCAAGAAATACAATGGGCGCATTTCCATTTGCAAACATTCTCAATGCAAATTGTTTATAAATGTAATATTTCTCAGAAGGTATAAGCTAAAGACTAGTATATGAATAACAGAGCAGCTGTAGGTACCTGCAAATGACTCAATGTCCAGCCAAACAGACATTGGTGTAGTAAAACCCAATATATCTTCTCTAATGGATCTCACTGGTGAAAAGAAAGAAAATATTTAGGTTAATAAAAGAAAAATACATTAACTGAGTCAGGCTGAGTTTAAGAATACTTTAGTGCTAATTTGTGTTATGTTACACAAATACATCAATACAGAGTCTAGTAAGGAAAATGTGGAAGTGAGTAAGAAATATTAATTTAGATGTGGGAAAATGTTCACACTTTCTCAATGGCTGACATTAACTATTATACAAGTAGAGGAACCAGTCAAGAACACACCTATGATAGCTGCCTTTTTGAGTTTCTCTCCATACAATTGCTTGTTTGAACATCCTCCTGTAGACACGACTAGTCATTTCCATTCTCCAAGTGTAACTCATTTTAGGGATAAAGTGACACAGATGTATAGTTTCTAAGTCAAACATAGTGGGTTCCTATCACATCATCGAACTTTTAAAAGTTCGAACCACACATGGTCAAGACCATATGTTCGAATTTGTAAATGTTTGAGCGTGTGAATGGAAATCTCCATAGGCGGAGGTAGTTGAAGTTATGTAACTTCAAACATAATGGTTCAACCATTAGGTGTTCAAAGTTATGTAACTTCGACTATGTGATATAGACCCAAGCATAACTGCTCTTCTTTGATGGAGCAAAGATAACTAGAACTGAGGATATAGCCAATCTAATTGTTCGTGTACAGCAGATATCTCTCCTGGTGTTCCATGCCTGTTCTTAGAGAGCTTGGAATGCAACATCATAATATACGATTTTGAGTTGATTTGGAAACAATGGCATCAAAAGGAATGAGTCTGATATGTTCTGCAGCCATATTTTAGCTGGAGCACATACATGATACTTGAGGATTTTCAGTACAATGATCTCTACCTGGGAAATATGATCACAGAAAGAAATGTGATTAACATTTCTATTATACAGTCCAAGATATCTTCAATTCTGAGCTCAGATTCTTAAAAGTAAAAGTGAATGCTTTTGTTAGTGCAGAAACAATAAATAAATAAATAATTTAAACTGTTTTATATCAAGGAATCACATTGAGAGCTATTATGTTGAATTCTGAGCAATGTGACCTGGTGTGGAGGTTCACCATTTGGTTACAGTGGATTATATAACATAATAATAATGTGGATAAGCCTTTCTCAGAGCTTTCTGTAGAGTATTTAAATATGCTAGGAATCATGTACTCAAATATTCCAGTAAAAAGATCCATTTTAGTTCTAGTCTTTCATTTTTGTAAACTTCTGAAGATTCTGTCTTCTCTGTACCTAATTGTACATTTAAAAGTTTTTACATAAAACATAAATCTTAGAGGGACTCTGTAAAGAAAGAACAGTCCATGCACTCCAGACGATTAAATGCATTTTGTGCATTTAAAGCAGTATTTGGATGAGTTTGCATTATGGCCTTTTCTAACTGAATTCTGTTTCCTTCTATCAGCTGAAAGGGTGAGCCATCGATGTGTATCATGTGGCAAAAAGTCCAAGAGCAAAATTTAAACTTGTCTTTAATTAATCTGTTAGACTATTTAACTGCTACGTTCAGTATTCATGGCTGGTTAGATTTCTGTTTTCCATAAATAATACATTAAATACAGCTTACTCAAGGTAAGACAGACAGAGAAATAGACATACAGACAACATGTCTATCAATATATGAAGATGATACCGAACATAAATAATGACATATGTGTACTCAATGATCTCTCATTTGGAAACCTTTGATTTTGTTTTCAGTTGTTGCATTATATGTTCTAATTTATCTATTTCCAGGGAGGAATAATACTTAGTGAGATGTATGCATAGCTTTTAAGATGAAAAAGTGCAATTTAAAAGTGAAGCTAAATTAAAACACTGCAGTGAAACAGGTTCTGAAAGCAATAGTCTGCTTTGGTTGCTATTTAAGGTAACTCCAGCAAGCTCCACTGCCAGTTAAAGAAGAGGGATCTTTGTTACAGTGAGCACCAAGATGATATTGTCAGCCTGCAGTGATATGTTGTGGGTAACATCAAATATTAATGCCCCGGACATTTAAGTCTCCAAATGGATAGTCTGAGATAACACTTTAGTGGAATGGAAACTGCATTTAAAGATATAAGGTATTTTCATTTTATTTCTCTGACTACATGAAGTCATTCTGAAAACCCTCTGATGACTCTACAATATGCACCTCATACAGTATACAGATTATGGAGCTGAATGATTAGAGATATAGACAACTTAATCAATCCAATGTGTTTGGTTATTAGGCAATAGAACTAAACTGAAAACATTAATGAAATACTCATGTAGAGGTTATCATCATATTATGATCTTCCTGATCCCTATGAGTCAAGTGAGTATAATGTCATCCATTCTGTGAACCATTATAAAAATGAAGAATGTGCAAGAATCATTAGCTACTGGAGGTAGGCCGTCCGGTTCTGAAGATATAGTATTCTGTGCAAGCTTTGGGAAAATGGATAGCAAGGTCTATTGTCAGGAGCTAGTTTCCTGACCAGATTTTGCAAACTGCAGAGAATCTACAATTAAGGGGAGCAGAAACTCTTTAAAATTGCTGTTAATATCCAAATGGGCATTTCTTAATATGCTGAGCTGTCCGAGGCTTACTTTCTTAACCTTAATTCTAGTTCCTCTGGACTCTATGTGGTGATTTTAAATGTAAGATTTTCGGAGCAGAATATGAATCTTGCATTAATGTTGGAAGCAAAATCCCAATACCTTCATATAAACAGCTTCATCTCATCCACTCTTTCATTATCAAAATAAAATCAGAACATTTTGAAACACTTAAGTAAAAGGTGGATTTCTTTTTATCAGCCTCATTGGGGATTCGGCATAATGTTTAAGCACTTTACCTCACAGTTAGTTAAAGTATATATAACTAATTAGGGAATAAATATAAATATTACCCTAGACCATACACACTACTCCTGTTCTTCATTTTTGAAATGGTAGGCAACAGTGTTTTCAGCAAATATGTTTATTCTCATTTGTCTTCCAATGACTACATTAACTGGTCTATGCAGAGAGAACCTGGAAACATATAATGATATAATGAATGTGCTGAACATTTCTGTAACTGCTACTAAGTGTAAATAAGCATCCTTTACAAATCTGTGAGGTCTTTCGGCTTTTCTCGGTTAGGGGTAGCCACAGCAGAACTCCCGCCCGCTAATGATTGGCAATGGATTTTTACAATGCCGAGTTGCCAGCCCGATGCCCAACCTTCAAAGAAGGCACACCCATTCATGCATACACCTACCTGCATGTCTTTAATGTCACTCGACCACGGGGAGGACATGCAGACTCCACACGAAAGGCGCTCCAGCCGAGAATCGAATGGGAGAACCTCTTGCTGTGGTGGAAAGTGTTTTTTATGTACCTATATTAGGTCAACAAAGAAGGGAATGGTGAATAGAGATGATTATGTGAATGTGAATAAAAACTACACATTAAGTTTTATCACTACTTTCAACTTGGATAGTTCTACAATTTTTGAGAGTATATGCTAAAATTGGGCTTTGTTTTTGAAAAACAATGATTTGTTGGAAAAATTAGGTTCAAAACCAGTAGTGGTACATAGAAAGGATAGATCTTTAAAAATGAGACTGGAAAGAAAACATCAGAAAATGGATAAGAAATTTGTTCTGGTACTAAAAAATGTGGTTGTTGCTCTACATGTTCTTATATAAATTCTACAAATACTTTTTATATAAAAAAAGGAAATACAATGTAAAGAGCTGTTATACATTTAACACATCTAATGTGGTTTATTTAGTACAGTGCAACCAGTGTCCAGCCTACTATGTTGGAAAAAACAGTAGACCTTTCAAAAGACGAATTTATGAACATATGTTAGATATTAAAAATAAAAAATCCACTAATGCACTTTATAGACATGTAGAAAAGTTTACTAATCATAATTTTAATTTTTTAATTATTGAACTCTCCTTTGATAATCACATCGCCACAGTGGTCAGGAAATCCTTCTACGTGACTCATCTCATCACAAAAGGATTCTCATCCAGAAAAAAAGAGGTCATTGTTCCCCTTTACTCATCACTCATTAGACCCATTATAGAGTACAATGCCCCTTTTGGTATGTACCTCACAAGACATCTACAACAACTGGAAAGACCACAGAAATACCTCACAAAGAGGATTACTGGACTCAAACAGATGCACTACGCAGACCGTCTCAAAAAACTACAGCTTTACTCCATCGCATATCGCCTACTCAGGGGCGATCTCTGCCTAACATACAAAGCTATGTCAAAACCAGAGCTGTTGGACATGCTCCACTTAAAGAAATCCCAATCCCTCCGAGCTACACGCTCTAGGGACCTAAACCTTGTCACCACAATAAACAGAACATGCTGGAGGGATAGATTCCTGTCCCAGAGACTTCCCATACTCTGGAACAGACTACCTATCCATGTCAAACAGAGCTCCTCATTAGCACTCTTCAAGAAAAATCTTGATGATTGGATGGGAAATGGGAAATTCACCCCAGGGATCACTTCTGTGGTTCTGCTCGACAGGGGCACAGGAAAATAATTTTCTTGGGTGGCGAAAGCCAGGGTACATTTTTTGGCTAGGCTTATATAGGCCCTAGGGCCAATAGCCTAGTACCTACCTATGAACCTATGAACAAGTTAAAAAAGATTTATAAGGGTGGATTATGGATGAACACTTGGACAGCAGTGAGTTAAGATAGCAAATAATTCTTAATGCATATAACCACCCTGGACTAAATGATAGTTGTTCCATTACCCCCCTGTTAAAGCTTATGCATTATGGCATAAGGTGATACAAATATAAATTATTTTTATATAATGCAGTTTAAAAAAGGATAGATCTTTAAAAATGAGACTGGAAAGAAAATATCAGAAAATGGATAAAAACAAAAGGATTGATTAATTTAAATTGTTTCATTTATGACATTTTTTATACATAGTATTTAACTTTATATATATATATATATGTGTGTGTGTGTGTGTGTGTGTGTGTATTAAGTGTATATAACTTTAAGCTTTAATTAATTAACAATGTCATGTGATTTTGCAATAGGGGTATATATTGAGTGTTTTTTAAGTGTGAAAGTGTTGTTCTGATGAAGTTTTGTTAAATGAAAGCACTTAACAACTGTTAATAAAGTGTGTGGTTTAACCTTTCCTTGGTTCTGGTTCTTTTGGAGGTTGCTATTCAACATGAATAGTGTGCCTCCCTACCCCTGGCAGAGCTTTGCAGAGTAATTAGCAAAAATCTTCTGTGCAGCTCAGTGTTAAATTGCAGCCAACCTCCTGTAGTTTGGCAGTCCGGCTATAGTTCAATAACTTAGGCATTTCAATCTGTTGTGCACTTTGTATTGCTTTAAATAAGGCAATTAAGTTAACTCAGGAGAGGGTATTCTTTTCGTATATGAGTGTTAGTAAATGTGTACTCTTTCTTGCATGTATTGGGAGTAGTACTGTATTTGTTAGTTATGTTTATTCCTCTATTTGTATGCGTTGTTTCACTTTCCTTTGTAATCTCAAGAACTGAGCTGATGCAGGAAATTTTGTTTAGGCTACACGTATGTAGTTCTAAATGAAAATAAAGCTTACTTTGACTTTAGTTCCTTGTAAAAGAAGGTCTGCACTGGAGGCAATGAGTCAGAATTTGCAGTGATGGTGCACAAACGATGACTCCAAGACCAGTTTTTGCTCACAAAGCTGTAAGTCCTGTTCCCTTTGATATATAAAGTTACTGTCATAGACCCAGCACATAGACCCAGAAAGGATCTGGAAGAAAGGATGGCCTCAATTTCCAAAGCATCTTGTCAAAAACTGTGACACTGATAACCTCCATATAGGCAAGGACAACTAATGCTCATCTTTTTGCTGTAAGAAGTGGGAATGAACCACAGGCAATTATTGCTGTATGTTGAGATCCATTTGTTATACAGAAGAAAGGTTTTAGCCAATATTTTTGAATTTTTATGCGAGGTATACATTTTCCATGCTGATAATGGATCTGCCATTGTCAAATATTTCTACCCCTTTCTGCGAGGCTTTGTGAGGGAGACTGGGAATGCATTTGTGGTTACACATATATTCATCCAAGATGGATTTAAAGAGTCAGTGATCTTGGAACTTTGATTTGCTTTGCTGGTTCATCTGCCATGTTTGACAATCTGAATGCTTTCATTACCTCAGTACTGGACAAAGACAGCTGTATCTTTACAGTAAGGGACAATGCTGAGGTATTTTGCCACAAACTCAGGTTGCCATCCTCAAGACTACAGCATGGACTGATTCACTTATTTCTTATGATGGCTGAGTTCCTATGAGACAAGGAACTTCAAGCTTAGACTGTCCAGAATATAATTTCTGCACCCCTTAGTAGACTACAAGAACAGCTGATTGATTTTTTTTTTTTTTTGAATACCAGGAAAAAATTAAGATAACCCATGAGTGAAGAATCCTTCTGTTTTTAACCTAAGACATACAAAGAACATATTGTCAACAGAACAGAAAAGACATATCGATCTGGTTGCAAACCCAACACTGAAGGTCTCATTTCTACAGTTGCTACTTGCAAACTCAACACTGAAGGCACTATATGATAAACAGTTGCCACTTGCTAAGTTTTGGCTGTCACTGGGAAATGATTTTAGAGAACTATAACACTGAACACTTACTGCCCCCCCTCATCTGATCTCTGTCTAGCCTACAAAACCTGAAATGACTCTGTCATTAATGACCTCCTTTATATTTACAAAGCTTGCAACACCATGAGCACTCGTACTAAAGACCTTGACACTCTCCATAACATAAACCAAAAATGATGTTTGATACTAAACTCAGAGAATATCTTTCCAGCGAAACAGACTCACCCCTTCATATTAAACAAAGTTGCTCCCCCACACTCTTCAAATGTAGCCTGGATGAATGGATGGATGAACATCTGCAAATATATCTTCGGTCTTTCCCCACAAACCTTCATGGAAAGAGGTAATTTTGAAGCAGTGAGAATGGCAGTGGCTATGCTACAAATAATGTACCTGATCATTTCCGTAGTAGGGACCTAAACCTTGTCACCACAATAAACAGAACATGCTGGAGGGATAGATTCCTGTCCCAGAGACTTTCCATACACTGGAACAAACTACCTATCTATATCAAACAAAGCTCCTCATTAGCACTCTTCAAGAAAAATCTTGATGATTGGATGGGAGATAGGAAATTCACCCCGGGGATCACTTCTGTGGCTCTGCTCGACAGTGGCACAGGAAAATAATTTTCTTGGGTGGCAAAAGCCATGGTACATTTTGGCTAGGCTTATGTAGGCCCTAGGGCCAATAGCCTAGTACCTACCTATGAACCTATGAACTTATGAATAACCTATGAACCTTTGAATATGTGGATGCTGAACACTGGGTCTTACCAAGACAAAGTTCCAGTCATGGCTAAAAGTTGAAGATGACCTGGGTCTCTATCTTAGCACATTTTGTTAATACATTCAGCTACTGATTGCAAAGAAGTGGGACACAGGCTCCCCCTAGCCACCAAACTGTAAAAATCTTACAAATGAAAAAATGACTATCCTGCTGGTATTCTATTAACCAACAAAGAGAGCGAGAGAAACAAATGTTTTCAAGGACCATGTACAGTTTTTTGCACTGTGTAGTATTCATAAATGTTGGTTCTAATTGTTTTGGGGCTGGTACATTGTAAAAACCCACGTGCCAGAGCCCTATGAAATTCGCAAAAGTAGGCCTATTCCATGCCAATAATACTGTGGCCCTAGGAAGAGCCCAGGTATGATGTCGGCATGCAAATGATGTGCCCCTGTATTTGTAATGATCCACAAATGTGTGAATTGTGGAGGAAAGTGTTATGTAAGGCACAGGATTACAGGTGGATGCAAAAAAAAAAAATATATTACAGGTTTGCAAATACAGACATACCACACTGACATCTACAGCCATGGAACTGATGAGCCATGCAATGTGGTGTGCTACCCAGTAAAACACACCTGAGTAACAACATCACCTTTAAAAGAAAGTAAACTGTGAAAACCTATAATAGTTACATGGAGTGTACACAAGCACATTAGTGCAAAACATACTATATCCCAGCACAGTGATGACATCATGTATCCACCAGCTGGGTGAACCTGCATCATATCCTTCATTCTGCAACAGTATTCAGATTCAGATGTACCAAGCTCCACAGATATAGCCATGTCTATAGGATGAATCCAGTAAAAATCCCACAAGTGCTCATATCAATAGCAGACAATTGACTTCCAACATCAAACTAACTACAGTTTAAAATGCTAGTGACTAACAAGCAATAGTGTTTTGTGCATTGCGTATAGTAATTCCTCTATGACAATGGCAAGACATATTAAGCCTCTTCTACAGGATTCCCTTTTGTTTTTGGATGTTGATTTAACCATTGGTCAGGCATTGACTTGAGTATGTTCATCTTTCCCTATCACTATAAGTACGTTGCTGCAAACAGTTTTCTCAAATAATTTACTTTTACTGTTATAATGCTGAAAAAATGACTTGCTACAGAACTAGCCACTTTATTGTGTTTAATATGAAGAATCTCAGCCTCCACTTATCAGAGTTTTTCATTCAGCCATTCGATGTTATTGTCTATTTCTAACATGGCTTAACACAGCCCAAAAGAATACTTACAGAGCACTTAGAGGTTATTGACTCCCATGCTGACTATAAATAATAAAATCCAGCTAAAAATCCTTATACTTGTAATAAGGAACAGAATGCACCTGGCATATTCTGCTACCTTTGAAAATAAATATTTCCCCTATTAAACATGAAAAAAGGATCAAAATAGATTTTGAATGAAAAAGAATGACATTTAGGCTCATCTATGGGCAAAGCATAAAATTACATATGATCCTATGGGCTATTTAAACTATGGAGGGAATTTAATAAAGGCTACATGGACTTATTTTCTGTGTAGGCATAGTGGCATACTGCTTACACAAAGGTAAGCACGTTTGCGATCCAGAAAACACAGCTGAGGGACGTGCACGAGTGCACCAACACAAAAGTGTCTATGGCATGCAAATCACCTCATAAGCAGATGAACTGCATGTAAATGAGTGTGGTAGAGCAATCCAGCAAGCAGATAATCAGTCCTGCAGACCCCGTGTTGGTGTCCAAAATGTACATGGAAAAATTCCATGTACAGGAGGTTAAACAGAGAACAGGGGCTGTAAAAGTGCAGGAAGAAGGACAGAAATAGCATAGCAGACACAGATATGTGTAAAACTATCCACCATGTGTCCAAAATCTAATCAAAAATAATTTAAAATAATGTTTTTTAATAATCACATTATGTTTGCATGGTGTGCCGCAGTGCACAAACTTGCTGTTAAGAAAAAAAAAATTTAAAAAGTGTAAAAACGAAAATTAGTAGTATGTGACAGTAATGCATTATAGGACCCTACGTGGAGTATGTACAATGGTAGACTGCTGTGGTTGCTAATAAGGCAGGGCCTGGAACTGTGTAGCTTCCAGGTTGTGTGCACAGATCTCTGTGCAAATGAGCTGGGGTTACTGAACAGCACAAATGGGTTTCCGGGTCTGCAGATCCCATCTATGTAGACAGAGAACCATGTTGGTGTCCACAGAAGAGGTAGCTGACATTAAAAAGGGGTGTGTCTGCATCCTTTTAAGCTCATTGGAGTACAGTGGTGCTTGTTTGTGAGGTGCACTGCTGTGCTCAGCAAGGGGGGTGTGTACACTGGCTGCTAAGCTTTATTTACCTTCGGGGCACGTGTTCCAGTGAGTTTGAGCATGTTTATATGGCACGCCGCTGTGCTGAGCATGACTTTTCATGGGGCATGTACAATGACTGCTGAGTATTGTTTACCTTTGCAGCACATGTTTGCATGACATGCCACAGTGCTGAGCGAGGAAGGCTGTTAAAAAAAAAATTGGCTGAGAAACAATGAGATCTTAATTACTAATGACCCTTGTCCCGCTTGATCTAGGTCCATTAACAGTCCTTAATGATGTACTTGGCAGGTAGAATGCATCATAGGTAGCCAATCACAAAGGCTGCACCTACAGCAGAGCACAATAAAGGCTGCAGAAACCCTACAATCTGATTTCACCCCCATACTCTGCACCAGTTGAGTACAGACTTGAGACTTTTCACTAAATAAATGCTAGGGGCTGCTGAAGGTCTGCTACATATCTATGTGCTAGATGCTGAGGTCAATGTTGCTGCTGTTGGCCATAGGCCTAGACTAAGAAAGAGAAGAGTCTTCAGGCCCAGGGTAACCTTCCACGTGCTACATGAGCTGGAATTTGTAGAGTGCTACAGGATGGACAGGGAATACTACAAGAACTCATATCATGCGTTCCGGCCCCAAAACCCGGACCACACCACAAAAGGAGGGGGTGTATCCATATTCATAAAGGATACCCACACCTCCAGGTTGGTGGCAACGCATCAAGCTCGAAACCATCCAGGTGCAACTAACCATAGGCAAAACTGCTCTACAAATTGTAGCATGCTACAGGCCACCCTCTCAAACTCAGGAACCCCACACAGCCTTCCTGAAGACACTGGAGGGTATAAATGTATCTCCAAACACCATCATATTGGGCGACTTCAACTACCCGAATATAGACTGGGAACATTACTCAAGCCCTAACTTTCTAGCCCAACGGTTCCTGGAATTCATAAATTCAAATGCCATGGAACAGCTAGTCACTGTTCCCATGAGAGGAGAAAATATACTAGATCTCATTGTCACAAACATGGGGACAAAATGCTCCACACTGGAAGTATGTCCCTCATTGGTGAGATCTGATCATAAACTAATCTCACTGGAAATCCACATCCCGCCCCCACCCCAAACAAAAAAGACCATAGTGAAGAACTTCTCTAAAGCAAACTTCACACTACTCAAGACTGGTGTGGTATCCTTCAAGGCCCCTGAGCCAGTGGAAACCACAACCCAAGCTGCGGAAGCCCTTACAAATGCCTTCTATGAACACCTCCAGGACTGCATGGATCAGGCAATCCCAAATAAAACCAAGACTCTTTCCACAAAGGGCAAACGTCCAGTCTGGTGGACCCCAGCCATTAACAAACTTTACAATAAGAGGAGAAAGCTATTACATGATAGAACAAAATCCATAAAAGGAAGTCACCCCTGATCAGTATTAGTAAAAAAATACGAGCACTCATAAAATCAACTAAGGCCAATTTTGGGAGAAAAATTGCCATGGATTCAAAGGACAATCATAAGGCCTTGGCTATGTTAGGAACCTGGGTGGAAACTCCCAGATATGCTCAGAATTAGTCCAAAATGATACAAAAATCACTGAACCCACAGACATTGCCAACATACTGGCAGACAGGTTCAGTGCAAACTTCACCCCTCTCCCCTAAAGGAGAGATAACTATCCCAGCCGAGTGTAGCCTCCCGGACATCTCAAATGCGCAGGTGAAAGCTGCTCTCTCTAAAGCTAAAAACACAGCATCAATGGGACCGGATGGTGTCCCCGGCTGTGTGCTACATGAGCTAAATGAGGAATTAAACCCGCACATAAGGCAGCTGTTTAATCTCAGCCTTACCACAGGATACGTGCCCAAGGAGTGGCGTACGGCAACTGTTGTCCCACTCCACAAAGGCGGCGCCTCTATGGACCCTGGTAATTACCGCCCCATAAGCTTAACAAGTCTAGTCTGCAAAGCTATGGAGAGAATCATAATGGAGCTCATAAACAAAGATATAGGGGACTTGCAGACATTGGACCCGACCCAGTTTGGCTTTGTCAAGGGAAGATCATGCCTTTTGAACTTGGTCGACTTCTTCGAAACAGTCACCAAGGCCATTGATGAGGGAAAGGCAGTCCATACAGCCTACCTTGACCTTGCAAAGGCTTTCGACACAATACCCCACTCGGGTATTGTAGAAAAACTTACCAGCTTAATTGTAAACCCATATGTCACAAGATGGGTTGCAAACTGGCTTAAGGACAGAACCCACAGGGTTAGAGTTGCTGGTGCTGTGTCATACTCCAAGCCGGTCACAAGTGGTGTCCCACAGGGCTCGGTCCTTGGCCCCCTATTGTTTGGCATCTACTTCTCAGAAGTACAGGCCAACATAGGAGGACTTTGGCTGACAAAGTTTGCAGACGACTGCAAACTGGGCGCCATAGTGGAAAGTGCATCAGACACGGATATCCTTCAGAAGGGACTCACGGAAACTGATAGCTGGTGCCAGAGCCATGGCCTGAAGTTAAACACCAAAAAATGTATAGTCATACCCTTCGGGAAAAACAAGGTAACCCCAAGCTACCATATAGGTGGCAATCCACTAAGCACAGAAGAGGTTATCAGGGACCTGGGGACCCAGGTTGACAGTGGCCTTTCTTTTGACACTCACATTGCTAAAGTGGTTAGAAAGACCTTCTACATTGCCCACCTGATCATGAAGGGATTCACATCCAGATCTAGTGAGGTTATTGTTCCCCTGTACTCTTCACTTATCAGACCAATGATCGAGTACAATGCCCCATTCGGGATGTATCTCACCCGACATCTGCAGCAATTGGAGAGACCCCAAAAGTTCCTCACCAAAAGGATAAAGGACTCCAAAATCTGTCATATGCTGCCAGATTGAAGAAACTCCAGCTCTATTCAGTCGCATACCGCCTGCTCAGAGGTGACATGTGCCTGACATACAAGGCCATGTCCAACCCGAATTAATGGACATGCTCCACCTCAAAAATCCAAATCCACCAAAACCACTAGAGCAAGCGACTTAAACCTTAGCACGGATATAAATAGGACGTGCTGGAGGGATAGATTTATCACTCAGAGACTCCCTATGCTGTGAAATAAAATCCCGGTCCATGTGAGGCAGAGCACCTCGCTGACTCTGTTCAAGAGAAATCTAGACCTGTGGATGGGAGATCGTAGGTTTACCCCGGGAATCATCTCTGTGTCACTGCTGGACAAAGGCACAACAAACTAATGGGCACAGTATTTTTTCATATAAGGGGTGGCGTAAGCCACAAAAATTTGGGCTAGGCTTATAAATGCCTTAGGGCAGATAGCCTAGTATAAACCTATGAACCTATGAACCTATGAACTCACTGAGCTCTGCCGACCTCAGACCCAAAGCCAACAGAGGGGAACCCATCCCAGTGGAAACTAAGATATATGTAGCTCTTAGGATACTAGCTACGGGTACATTCCAAAGACCAACTGAGGATATGATGGTGGTCTCACAGGCATCATCATACAGGGTACTCCACCAGTTCCTGGATGCCATGCTACCACATGCCAGTGAGCACATTTATTTTCCCCTCACCCCTGAGGCAAGGGCGAGCAGTATGCAACATTTCTACCATGTAGCACACTACCCTGAGGTACTGGGTGCCATAGATTGCACTCATGTACACATCAAGGCACCACCTAGTGAGGAAGGTAGAACCTATGTCAACCGCAAGGGGTACAACTCCATCAAATGCCAGGTCATGTGCAGTGCCTAGGACATTATCATGAATGTGTGTGCTGGCAGCCCTGGCAGTTATCATAACTCCCATATCTGGCATGCAGCTGTATCAGATGTTTGCTGGGGGGGGGCATCCCACATGGCCATTTACTGGGGGATGCTGGCTATGCACTGGAACCATGGATGATGACACCCATCAGATATGCACACACATGCACATACACACACACACACTCACACACACACACACACACACACACACACACACACACACACACACACACACACACACACACTGAAGAATGCCATAATGTGGCACATTCACAAACTAGGAACATCATAGAGTGTGTGTTTGGGCTGCTGAAGTCACGGTTCCGGTGTCTTGATATATCTGCTGGAGCCCTGCAGTACTCTCCAGCCACATGTGCACACATGTTCACAGTATGTGCCATGCTACATAATATGATCCTTTGAAAACAGCTGCAGCAGGATCAGCAAACGGAAGGGATACACAGCCCCCCACCAGTGCCTAGGTCACCACAGCCACACCCACAAGGGGACTCTGAGGAGGAAAACCCTGAGGTTGTCCCAGTAGGCAGATGTAGGCATTCCCAGTATGCCCTTACCTTGACCAAGAGACAATGCACAGCACATGCACTGACAACCTAGGGCCCTAGGGACTGGCACCTTACTCCAACTCGCATACATATTAGTAAAAATGTTTCCAGACAGTCCACACAACCTGTAGCTCACCATGTATAGGCTGTGAACTGCATGCATCAGACAGAGTCAGCCCCATAGTACAGGTTTGTCAACTGCTGCATTCACAAGGTAAGTCACACAGCTACTCACCACTTGTAAAGGGTACTTAAATATGATAACATATGTATGGACCTGCTGCTTGTATGCAAGGGAAAATATTGGGCTACTGGGCTACTTGCAGAGTTCTATCAGCCATTTGGGCCAACATGTCTAATAGTATGTGCCCCATACTATTCATTGGCCACATGGCTGGAAACCCCACTACATTATTCAAGGGAGATGCTAAACAGTGGGGGTCACAGAATAGTCGCACGACTGTGTATGCCACCAGAGCATGGACTGGTCATCCCCCACCCCCAGCTCATCAGTGTACCCATATAACTGCTGTAGCAGTATATTTGCAATGATATATCAACAGACCACCCACTTCCTGGGCTGCGACATAGAGATAGAACCTGACCACGCGTTCTATGTCTCACTGAATGCAGGAGTGACAATGTATATGCCTGTATGCTGTTGAGTGTATGATGAATGACGCATCCCTGTCTGGCAGGCTATTTGACTCAGTAGGCTAGGGACATTAGCGTTGATAGTTTGAATCTGGCAGTAGCTGCATCTTTTGCATTTGAGGTAGTCATATGGTGGTATTCCCAGAGATGGTCATAACTCCTCAGTCTGTTACCTCAAGAAAGCTGGACAAAGCCAGAGTGAATGGGGGGCAAAGGAACCAACCTACAGACAGACATTATACATGCTCTGAGTAACCTAAAAGTTGGCTAGTATAACAGCAGGTTGCAACAGATCAGATTAGCTGCAGAATGTAAAGGCTATTACTTAAATGTCTCAGTAGTTAAAATAATTCAGTGACTGCATGTTACAGTATATTATGGTAAAACCACAAATGTATGAGGAACAGAGCAGACATATGGGGCAAAATGCTGGACATTCTGCAAAAACATGTACAGGAAAAGGTATGCAGACTGTCACGCTGTTTGCGGTGTTACATCATGTACCCCAGTCACATTATACATCTCAACCTCTTAGAGCAAGAAATCTGGCCAATGCCATGAATAAAAGTGGGGCAAAGGCCCACCATTAGGAACAAGTTTTCAGTATTGATCTTACAAATGTAGAATGTTGATAGAATAACAGGTCTTGCATTAGCATTAATCCCCTGATGTGCATGGAGTCTGAAACTCAAATGTCTGTCATTATTTATTAACTTCAATCTTCAATGATTTGCCACTAATTTACCAGAAAACCACAATGTTATGTAAAATTGACCAAAAATATGAGGAAAAATTATGGATATTCTGTGAAGCTCTATACAGTTGTGAAGTATGAGTCACATATTAAGGTTAGTAAACAGCCATGGAATACCTTGGACAATATCAGGGAAGTGCAGTACTGTGGTAACAGGTGCAGCAGCCAATGGCCTGCAGCACACATAATCCCGGATTGGAGTACAGGTAGCTCTGGCCTGGAGTCACCTTGTAAGTACTGACAGTCACACTGGGCATGCTCAAACACATGGCTAACTTGAGCCCAAGTCTGTTGCTTCTTCTGCCAAAAGACCTGCTATGTGGAAATATGTCTGCACATACATGCATACAGCTATGTATACATATCTATCTCTCCCTATCCCCATCATGCTTGATTAGTGTATCTATCAGTATGTGGTACATATATATATATATATATATATATATATATATATATATATATATAAATAAATAACTATATAAAGTGCAATGATACATAGACTCTCCACATATATCTACATAACACATTTACATAACGTACACACACAACAAGAATTAAGCAGATATCCCTGTTATACACATCTATATAGATATGTGTGGGGATGTACGACTGTCCCCACATACCCCAGAATGCTGGGGTTATCTGCACTTACACATCACAACAGTTGTCCGATGGAACCAGACTAGGCTGCAACAGTACATATTCCACACACCCACAGACCTCTGTGCCTGTGGACTGTCACCCTGTAGACAGACACAGGTACGCAGGTGGTGTAATGTACAATGGGTACAATGTATGCCTTGAACAGGCCATATTGTCCCTGGCCACATGTCCTCCTATCAAACTGAAAACAGCCACATATGGCCATGTTGGTAACTGTACACACATAGCAGAGATATTACCAGGTATCCCACTTCTAGGACACTAGATACAATAACAGTACCAAGCAGTATAACTTTGCAGGCCATACATGCTGTCTGACACAAGGCCACTTTGCGTACTCCACAAGTACTGTACAACAGACATAACCTGTGGCACATGCAATAAGTACTGTAAGCTATAGTGTGTAATACTAGGTAGGCAGGGGTTCTTATTTTACATTATCCAACTTGAGAGAGTGTGTGTGTGTGTGTGTGTGTGTGTGTGTGTGTGTGTGTGTGTGTGTGTGTGTGTGTGTGTGTGTGTGTGTGTGTGCGTGTGTGTGTATATATAAATATATCCCCTTGCATCACTATGGACATGTCCATTTGAGCTATCTCCATGCAGTGGTATGCATTTTATGGCCCTGTGACTGGCTGCTGGCCTCTACATTGCCCTCCTCCACAAGGCCTGCTGATGTCTTCCACCTTAAGAGCACTGGCTGACAGTCAAATATTAGATAAATTCCTTGGTGCATGTAATGAGTGCTGTGAGCTCTAGTGTGTAACAATAGATAGGTAGAGGTTCTAATCTCACATCATCCAACATGTGTGTGTGTGTGTGTGTGTGTGTGTGTGTGTGTGTGTGTGTGTGTATGTAAATATAAAAAAGGCCACTGGCAATAATAAAGTTCCACAAAAAGGGTTTATTAGCTCAGAAAAGACAAATGAAGTAAGTGTTTTCATCCAGTATTATGAAAGAAAAGGGTAATACAGCAAGGGGAAGTTGAATTTATGCAGGAATTATTGGGCTTGATTTTAACTAATAACTGTTTCATGTTTGAAGGTAGGTATTATTTGCAAAAGACAGGTGTCGCAATGGGCTCTCCCTGTGGGGCAAGTTTTGCCAACCTTGTGACGGCCCATTGGGAGCAACATTTTGTTTTCAACAACAACTTATATAAGGGAAATATTTATTATTATACTAGATATTTGGATGATGTTTTTATTATGTTTGATGGTAAAATTGAGGACGTTCTGAAATTCGTGATTTATTTAAATGATTCCACCTAATTCCTGTTTTTTACACATAATTTATGTATAAAAAGTATTGCATACTTAGATGTGGAGTTGTATAGAGACAGGGACAATAAATTGTTTAGGGCGAAGATCTATAGGAAATCTACTTACTCTAATTCATTCCTTCATTACACCAGTAGTCATCCTTACCAACAGAAGAGATCTGTTGTGAAGGGCCAGCTGGTGAGGGCAGCCCGCATGGTGTCTGATGACAATGAATTTTTGGTTGAATGTCAAATGTCGTGTGATATGTTTTTGAAACAAGGGTACCCCCCGCAATTATTGGATGAACTGGTGATTGAAGTGAAACATAAGAGGATCAATGGAGTTTTTGGCCCCATTTTAACACTTAGACCTGATCTTAATGGTACATCAACACATGGTAGTGCGTATATTCAGTCTGATAGGTCAAGTTTATTTTACGTCACATTCATTACATCATTTAATTTAGATGCCTCCATCATCCGAGAAATTTTGTATAAAAATTGGAGTTTATTAATTTCAGATGAGGATCTAGGACCCATCATTGGTTCAGGTCCTAGGACTGTATACAGAAGAGGCCCCAATCTCAAAAACTTGTTGGAGAGGGGAAAGATCTCAATAGTGAGAGCTCCTGATATGCATAAATGTGAGAGTTGTTCTTATTGTAGATTCATGGAGGTTGGGAATTCCTTCACTGTTAGAGGAAGAAGGTATTCCATCAACAAAAGGTTTAATTGTGGGTCTGAAAGTGTGGTTTACCTGGCCACCTGTAAATTTTGTCATTGCTTTTATGTTGGTAAAACTGACCGTACGTTTAAGGACAGAGTTTATGAGCACATTTATAGTATTAAGAAATTAAAGTTGGAGAACATGTTGGCTAAACATGTACATGAACACCCTCTGCATAATTTTAGCTTTAGAGTCATAGACCTGGTAGAGCAGGATCCTAGGGGAGGCCCATTCACTTTAAAATTAGAAGTATGTGAATTATTGTGGCAATTTAAACTAAATGCGTATAGCCAACCAGGTTTGAATGATGCATGCTCCTTAGCCTGTGTTTTAAAGTGAAGGAGTTTACAAAGGTAACCTGATTTACACGCATTCTTTGATAAATAAAGAAGGTGAATGTATGACTATCTTGTCACTTAATTGTTTGACACATATTTTATGTACTAAGATTAGTTCATGTTGTCTAGTCTAGTTAGGTCAACTTGCCAATATGTTACCCATTTTCTAAATACTGTGTTAATTTTATATAATGTTTTTATGTTTTTTTAAAGGACAAAGAATGTTTTTTATAAGTGTATTTTTGGAAGTATACCTTTTTATGGTTTAATTAATATAGTCATGTGATTTTTACATTTGATTTAAATGGATGTGTTTTTGATGAGTTTTTTTTTTGTTTGAGGAAGTTTTGTTCATTGAAGCAAGACGAAAATGCTTACTTCATTTGTCTTTTCTGAGCTAATAAACCCTTTTTGTGGAACTTTATTACTGCCAGTGGCCTTTTTTATTTTTTGAAGTGGTTTCATTCTTTACTGGTTTGTATATACAAATATATCGCCTTGCAGCACTACAGACATGCCCATCTGGCCTATCTCTGTGCAATGGTTATGGATTTTAAGGCCGTGTGACTAGCTGCTTGCTTCTACATTGGTCTCTTTAACAAAGCCTGCTGATGTCATCCACCTTATGGGTGCTGGCTGAAAGTCTAATGTCAGATAAACTCCATGGTGCATGCGATAAGTACTGCAAGCTGTAGTGTGCAATAGTAGATGGGTAGGGGTTCTAATCTCCCATCATACAACTCTGTGTGCGCATGTGTATAAATATATTCCCTTAAAGCACTATGGACATACCCATAAGAGTTATCTCTATAAAATGGTTATGCATTTTATGGGTATGTGACTAGCTGTTGGCCTCTAAATTGCCATCCTCCACATAAGCATAGCTGATGTCCACCACCTTCTACATTTGTACGTTCAGAAAACCCAGGTGATGTATTGAGGGTAACAGACCTTGTTACAAAGTATGAATGCATGATTATGCTGACTACCCCATTGTCCCTGATACACTGTTATACACATATGCACCTAGGGAGCCATGCACGTATACTGCCTTACCCTGCTGACATCATTTGTCTGCTGTGCCCCCATTCCATCCTGTGCTGCTGTATTGCCACCATGTGTCCATTGTTTAACACCCTCAGACACCTGAAATGGACACATACACAGGTCCATGACACACATGTCATTCTGCAACTCTACTGCCAGTCTAACATCATGCAACAAAGATACACAAAGTTTGATATGTGCTCATAATACATGCCACAACAAGTGCCATGGTAAAACAATCTTGCACTGCACAAGTACATGTAAAGTAATGTAGTCACACTGTGCATCAGACATTTATTTGCATTTTTCTGCATCGATGTCATGGATGGCAGAGATGGGGCATAGGTATCATCACATGCACAGGGTGTGATGTGGGGTGCCAGAGGCCTAGGCTGTGCCAAACAGGTGACAGCATGTGTGTGAGTCAGGAAGGGAGCATGAGTTAGATGGGCCATGGAGCGGTGCCGTGTGTGTCTGTTGGTGACCTGCATGCAAAAGTGGTGTTTGAGTGTGTGCATGCACACAGTCAAGCCCAGTGCTAGCCCTACACATGTGTACATTGGACAGCTGTGGATCATACATGGTAGAGTGTACAGTTCACCATCTTACTGAAGTCATAGTTGTCACACTGCCCTGTTTAATGTTGCCACCCTCTGACTATCCACTATCTGTGGCCTCTGGGGGACTGGGTATGTATAGGCATACTGACTGTGTGCAGTGACAATGGGGGTAGAAAAGGGGTGTCAGCCACTGGGACAGATTCAGCCACTGACAACCCCCCCCGTGCCTCACTATGACCACTATCAGCAGCAGCATCCAATGAGGCACTGATATCATGTTGTGAGGGGGACAGACTCCACCCCCCCCCTTGGTCACCTGTGAGAAGAAAAACAGCAACAGTACATTACTACCTGCACTATTCTGTTTGATAATCCACACAGACTCATACATACGAGGAACCAAAACTGCATTACAAGTCCCACATCTTTATATCTCTGCTCCCATGCACAACAGACAAACTCAGAACAAAATACACTGAGAAGTCAGGTCTTACAACATGTACATCAGCTACATCCAGTTAATGTTGCCAGTACAATACACCTGCAAGGTATGCAATATGACAGTGCATGTGATAGAACTAAACATAAAATCCAGTACACCTATACTGAGAATGATATGCCAGTAGTAGTATCATTGTCTCGGGTATGTACCATAAGTTTGGGTTTTTGCCCCCCCCCCCATTAATTATAGCTTTGTTCTGAGTTATTGCTGTAGGAGGTTGACAGGTATGTTAGGCCTAGCTCTCAACCAAACAGGGACAAATGTCAACAGGGAGACAAACCAAAGTTCTTGCTGTAATAACTGGAAGGTCACGTAGTCAAATAAATAAAGATATCCAACATCAAGAGTCCATTTATTCACAAAAAGAGCAAAGCCTTCGGGTCAACACCTTTCTTCAATACTAAAACATATCTTTATTTGTTTGAAAAATGTCAACAGACACAAGGACTTAGCTAGAGTACATCAGGGACATTCAGGGTCACTTTTACAATGTTAGAACTATTATGTGAGACATAGAATGATTGGAGGTGAATTATAGTACATTGTTTGATGTTACAGGGGTGTACACCCTCCCTTATTGTCACTATGTACTACATGTAATCCACTAGTTTTCCTACAATAGCCAACTGTTGTAGGTGGGATTGACAGGAACAGAGCTGAGATGTGATTGAAATCAGGGACAGCTGAGAGGCATGCCTGTAGATGTAAAACAGCAGAGTATCAATGACATGTCAATACCATAGATCTAAGACAAGCTTACTGCTGTAATCCCTATTCACCATACCTCCATCCTCCCATCTGCATCCTGTTATATTTATAAATCTATTACATACCTGGTGGAGTGCAGTACTCCTTTGTTGAACTTTGCTTCAAGTAATCTTTTGATAATACACTCTCTCTTCATGTAAGTCTCATACAGACCTGTTCCCATAACCAGCTGCTTGCCTTTGTAAAATACTGGTCATTAGCAGATACTTGCCCCTGCATTGCACCACTCTGTGGCTCAGAATTGCTAATTGCAGCCAAAACAGCTGTATTGCACTATCAATAGCCAATGGCATGCCACCACAGTGCAATATATAAGGCTTTCATGTAGGCCTTGGCTCCTGTCTTAGTTTTTGAGATGGACATTACTGAGGTGTGGAGACTACAGCATCACAGAGGGTAGGTACAAACACTGTCCACTGTAGAGATTTATGATGTATGTCCATAGTGTTGCCTCATAGGTGTGGTCAGTGTCCCATACCATTGTGGTCATCTGGCATCGCACTGGCAATCATTGTGGGCTGAGGTCAGTAAGGGAAGACACACATGTCTGTCACACTGCATACCCATCAGGCTATGCATGCTACTGCAATAGCTGTTATTCTATCAACTTACTATCTTTGTAGGGGCAAACTGTTACACATGTCCCTATCTTTTGGCCTTTCCCCCACCCCTATTAAGAATGGCTATGTCCAGATCCCTTGTTCTAAGGGGTTGGGAGGTACATTTGGTTTGTAGCAGCTACCTTTACATACAGCTATGTATGTTGCAGACTGCAGCTGCTGCTGCAGTCAACAACCCATGGAGGGGGAGTGTGAACACTTTGGTGGGCAGCAAGCTGTACATGTAATTGTGTCAGTTGTTTCAGGCCTGTTGTTATGGCAGAGCCAGGGCAAGAGTATTCTATACAGTGCAACTGGGGCATGTGCTATGCAACAGTATGACTAACAGAGTAGTAGGTGACATATAGTTAGGTTATGTGGATATGTACATTGTGTCTCTACCTGCAGGCCTTTGTCTTGCAAAACTGGGTAGCAGTTAATTAAGTAGCAGTAACCTGTGGGGAGTAAGACTGCATGTTTCAATCATTACTTGCTGTCTTCACAATAATGTAATTGAAGTGTGACACAACATGGATTCGAACCCAGCACTGTGTGTGCCAAAATGTACTGTATACAAGGCATTTAACAGACTGAGCTGCTGAGACACTGCAAAAGCATGTGTATTTGCAGGATATATGTACACATACTCAGGCTGTAAGAAATATTTCCACATCCATGAGTATGTGCATGGCTTTATATGGTTGTATTTCTGCACCAGGGTCCCAGTTGTACATGTACTTTGCCACTGTTGCCTTAGCAGGTGTCTTTCTACAAGTTGCTGATAAAAGGGCACACATACCTGATATCACAGGCCTCACTTACATCCATTAGTATGTCTTCATTATTATTTATTATTGCACTAGAGTCCAGGGTACACTCCCAGCTTTCACATTTGTTTTTTATTTCATTACATGCATAATGTCTGAAAGTAGCAAGCTGTATGTTTTGCTGGAAACACCTTTTTAACCTAAATCTTGTGTAGCGTGCTGGGTTAATGCAGAATGCTAAAGTTGAGAGGGCTCTGGATTTGACGCTTGGCAGAGTATGTTTATTTTATACATGTGAGTAACAGTATAATAGACACATATAGACATTAAAACTTTTTAAAGCTCATTTAAGCTGAGCTAAGCGAAGCTGTGTGGCTCGTCGCTCCGCTCAAATCCATGCAAATCCGAGCTAAAAAAATATACAGAAAAGAAAAAGGGGGAGAGGAAAGTGGTGAAATGGGGGCAAGCAGGGGGAAAAAACAATGTGAAAGGCAGGTAGGGATGTGCAGGATGGATGTAGGGAAGAACCATAGCTATCCATTTCTTGTACAGTAAAAGGTGTGCATTTTGACAGATTTTTAGATGAATTTGGACTGTCAAACCCCAGAGGAAGGGATGAGGACAACATAAATGTGTTGTCAAGCCAATTGGACCAAATTAGTTGAGTCCAGTGGACACATGTGTGAAACAGAGAGCTATGTATGGGGTGATATTTTTTTTGTGGGACAGGTGACCATTTTTTTTTAAGGAGAGAGTGGAATGTTGGGGAAGGGACATAGGTACATGTGGGGAGGTAAGTTGGGTAGGAGAGGATGCAATAACAGACAGACAAGACAGACAAGGCAGTGGACAGGGGCAGTGTGTGTGACACCTGCTGAGGGTATATACCTTGGACGGGGAGGGGGTTGTGGAATCGGAGTCACGTGTGCCTCCAGACAGCAATGGCTTGACTGACATCCCCACCCATGGACAGTTGACACTGCTCCTTTACTGCCCTGAAGGTGGCTGTGCTGGAGGCTGGGCACCAGGGCCAGCCTGCCACACCAGCTTGGCCAGTGTGCCCTTAATCTGGTGCAGGTGATGTTCATAGGTCCAATGAATGATCCTGCACACCATGACCGGCAGTTCCTGTTGGGTGACTGCAGCCCCACTGCCACTGCTCCCAGGGGGAGGCTGGACCCCATCCCCTGTGGAGGTTCCACCCAATGCCGCAGATGGTGCAGGGGTAGTGGAGGGGGCACCACTGGCCTGGGTCCCAAATGTGCTAGGACCCGGTGCCATGGCCAGTTGAGGCAAGGTAGGTAGATCACTAGGAACCGGCCTACCCTGACATGCTGTGGTGATGGAGGTATAGCAATAAGTATAGGTTAGTTATGAGCTAAACATAGTAATAACAGCATGCCAGAACAGTGGAAATAACCCAATTATATGTCAGTGCATATTAGGTGAAACAGAACAATAAATGACAGAACAGTCAGTATGTTAACAGCATGCCAGTAACAGTTACAGCATAAAGCCAACAAAATAGGTAATTCAACAAGATATGTTAATTTGCAACGATTATAATACGTAACAATAATAATACACATGCCCCAAAATACAGGTAATTTAACAACATATGTGAATAGTAAACCATAACCAATGGATAACAATAACAAAGAAATGAAGATAAGGGGTAGGGAGGGAGAGAAAAACAGTCCATTAGTACTATTATAGGCTATTTACCTGACAACAGTATTATTATCTACTCTATGGGTCTGTCCTTTATTTATGTGTACAAGTCCCCTATAGCTGCTGTAGCATGTGCGTACCTCTCACGCTATTCACACAGGACAGTATGGGCCAAGCAGGAACAACAGCAGGTACACTACTATACAGAACAGTGCCACACCAGGTGGACCTATATAACTACCAAGGTGTACTGTGAGCTGATATAGTGATACTTTGAAATTTAGGTAATCATGCCAATGGTAATCCTGTGACAAACAGATTACACACTACTAATTACAATATGTGACAGAGGTGCGGTGGTGGTGCTGCGGTAGCATTGTTGCCTCACAGATAGACATTGCCCTGTTCGATTCTCAGCTACAGCATCTTCTGTGTAGAGACATGGGTGAATGGGCTTACCTTCGTTGAAGGTTGTGCATCAGGGCTGGCAACTCGGCATGTAAAAATCTACTGCCAATCATTAGCGGACCAGAGTTCTGCTGTGGTGACCCTTAACCGGGAAAAGCCAAAAGAAACAACAATTACAATATGTGACAGCATGACACTTGAGAGACATGTATGTGTACAGTACAGAACCTAAACAACTATTATGCCTTGCTTGGCAGGCATGATGATAGAACCCAATAGCAGTGACTGCAGAGGACATCTGCATGGAATGTATGAATTGGCTGCAGGAACTTTGAACAGACATTCCAGGCATACAGCCATACCAAGATTACACATGTTATTTATTTCATTCTATTTTGTAATTATTATGTTTATTGCCTTTATGTTATACAGTACTTTCACATTCTTGGTAATGATTTTAACAGTCTGTGATATCTAAATACACAATTATTTACTCATAATATGGGCTACCTCACCCATTTATCTGTAGTTCCTGTGGAGAGAGAATCTGTAAATATTATGTGACTGATACTGAAATATTTAGTGCTACATAGCACTGGATTCGAACCCTGGTCTGTGTGTGGCAAAAATATACTTCAGACAGAGCATTTTACAAACTGAGTCATTGCTGACTACTGCCTGACTGATATTTGCCTAGAGCTCACCTGGAATGAATATATATGACCTGGTAGTACTACTACAGTTGTATACTAGACTGCAGTGACAGTAGAACACACATGCATGAAATACAAGCATGACAGAGATAGTAGGTAACCTATACATTAGTATATAGAATACAGGTGTACACAATATATTGTTACTGATTTAAAATATCTGTGAAGTCAACAAACAATATCAAATCATGGAGTGGGCTATCTCAACCATATACCTTGCTTACCTGCTGTTTGTAGATGATAGAGCATTATGTGGACAATATTGGCCTAGAAACAGCCTTGAACAGTACTGTATGTGTTAAATAAGACATTCGGCTGCCATTATATTTGCATACTATAGCTATTACAGTGTTGTACTTGATTGCAGCACCTTACCTTACAACCAGAATGCATACAGTTGTACTGCAATGGTTACATCAAGGCAAACCTAATGTACACAGTTTACCTTGGTGTTATTGGTACTGCTTCATATGTTATTGCAGAACAGTTGGCATTATTCATTTCTTGACAGACATCTCTAATTCCACACTTATTGCACTACAGACTTTATAGCATACAGCCAGTCCCTGGGTTACGAGCATCCGACATGTGGACAACTCATAGATATGAACAGGCTGCCGCAATGACAGAAAAAACATCAAAGTAAATAAAAAGAAATATCTTACTATTATTTGGAGAAATAAGATGTTCTTTCCTTTTTCTCCCTCTTCTCCATTCATGAAGCTGCTCGCACATCTTGTTAGGGCAGTTACTTCCTCGTTCATGGAGAAGAAGAGATCCGATTGGCTAAGGGAGTCTCGGTTTGATGATCTGATTAGCTGTTTGCTTCAGTACAATTTTGAAGTAGTTACTGTACTGTTTTGCAGAATAGGCAAATGTCATTGCAGCTCACTGGCATCTAGGTGACAGTAGGAGGTCGGGCAGAGGTCTGAAAGTGCAGGAAAGAGTGGAAAACATTTGTGGGTGATGGCTGCAGTACAGAAATGTGAATTGAAGCTTAAAAAGAGGTAGGCTTAACATTTTTTGGAACATTCTACTGTACTATACTGTACTTTATTGCATTTTATATACTATTATTTGTAAAACAAAAGGGAATGTCTGTAAAATACTGCTCTGAATCAGTTGAATTGAAATGTTAATGAGGTATAGACAGTGGTAGTATTGACCAATCAGACCTGAGAAGTGTCTATCTGCAGACTCCAGTACTGTATGTGTATCCTGTGGAGCTCCACTTTAGACCTTTACCATAGTGCAGCCAGACACTTTTATGAACTTCCGCGTTGGTGACGTTGCGACCCATGCCTCAAAAACATAAATCTGATGCACATGCTTGTGATGTGTCAAAGAAAAGGAAATAAATCACCTTGGAAAATAAAGTGGACATAATAAAGATATGTGAGAGAAGTCTGCCATTGGAAAGGCATTAGGCTATAGCCGATCAATGATCAGAGCAATTTTAAAAGACAAAGAAAGAATAATGAATCATGTGAAAGGCCATAACCAATGAAAACTATGATTATTACAAAACAATGGAGTGGTTTAATTCTTGAGATGGAAAGGCTATTGTTAATTTGGATCGAAGACCAAAATCAGATGAATATCCCTATTAGCCTTTCATCAGT
The DNA here is from genome assembly GCF_019279795.1 of Protopterus annectens. Taxonomy (NCBI): domain Eukaryota; kingdom Metazoa; phylum Chordata; order Ceratodontiformes; family Protopteridae; genus Protopterus; species Protopterus annectens. Next base: position 1,944,263,308 of record NC_056726.1, read on the forward strand.
GCAAGAAAAGGCTTAACACCTTTTTAATGATTTAAAAGCTCCTCGAACCACAAGTGCAGGTGGGTGTGATGAAAATTTTTTTGTGAGTAGGGGTTGGTTCCATCACTTTAAAATGAGGGCTAATTTGCATACCATTAAAACTCAAGCTAAAGCTGTGAGTGCAGATGTAAGTGTTGCAAGGGATATTCCTAAAATGTTGGAAAAAATTATTGAAGAGGGAGGTTATTTGCCAGACCAAATATTTAATGTAGATGAGACTGGCTTATTTTGGAAGAAAATGCCTGAAAGGACTTACATTTTGAAAGAGGAAAGCAGTGTAGTAGGGCATAAGGCAGCAAAAGACAGGCTAATGGTATTGTTTGGGGTAATGCTTCCGGTTATTTTAAGTTGAAGCCTTTGCTTATGTATTGCTCCCTAAAAGTGAAGGCACTACAGCTTGTCATTAAGGCATCTCTTCCTGTTATTTGGAAGGCAAATTCAAAGGCTTGGGTTACAATTGCCATCTTTGAAGACTGGTACTTGAACCGTTTTGTTCCTGCTGTTCAAATGTATTGCCTGGCCAAAAACATTAATTTCAAAACTCTTCTTGTACTTGACAATGCACCTGGACTTCCAAACAGTTTAGATGACTTAAACTCAAATGTAAAGGTCGTATTTTTACCCCTCAATACCACATCATTACCTCAGCCAATGGATCAGGGAGTAATAGACTCATTTAAGGCCTATTATTTACGTCGGACCTTCTCACAAGCAGTCAGGGCTATCCAAGATAATATGATGACCTTAAGGGAGTTCTGGAAGAATTATAACATCTATGATGCCATCAAAAATATTGCCCGATTCTTGGGATGAAGTAAAGCAGTCAAATATGAAAGGAGTGTAGAACAAATTGTGCCCACAATTTGCACCTGCTTTACAGACTTCTACAGATGATGACATTGCTGAAGCCAGGCAAGCTGTGGTTAATATTGGTAATCAACTGCAGTTAGATATCACTGACATGGATGTCATAGAGTTACTTGACTCCCATGGCAAAAAAATGACCAGTGAAGACCTTATGGAACTGGAGCAGCAGACGATAGCATTTGAAGAAGAAAACAGGGACCTAGAAACGCTAAAATCAAAAAAGCTTTTGACAAAAAAGTTGGCTGAAGCCTTTTGTCTCATTGAAGCAAGAGCCTAATACAGAGTGCTTCACCCATGTTTACTGTACAGTTACTGAGGGCCTCAGCTGCTATAAGGTCATTTATGATGAGAAAAAGAAAAGGTCTGTACAAACCTCCCTTGATGTCTTCTTCAAGAAATTGACTCCAGAGTAAACCCTCTCTCCAACAGCAGAATCAAACCCTGACTCTGCACCGCTAGGCCCATTCTCTCCAAGTCTATCATTTTCTGCATTATCCAATTAATAAAGTTATCATAATGTTAACTCACAAATGAGTGTTAACTTTTACAGTAATTGTTATCCTTTTTCTTTGTTTTACTTTTAAACTGTTTTCAGAATTGTTTCTTTAATGTTTTTTACAGTACATACCGCACTGTACTGTACAAGTGTACAGACATAGTTACTGTACTGTTACAGTATTACACTGTACTTACAGTATTGTTATTATTATTATTACTACAGTATACAGTATTATGTTTTAGATTTTTTTATTTGGATGTGTTTCTAAAGTGTTTTATATGCAAAGAAAAGTAAAATAAATATTAGACTGAGGCAAACATTTGACTAAGCGACATTTATTATGAACCATATGTACGTGTTTTGACTTACATACAAATCTGACTTAAGGACAGACAAAAAAACAGATCTCGTCCTTAACCTGGGGACTGTCTGTATACTTTCATGCAGTTTCTGGTACTGTTTCGAGTTTTTATTGAACAACAGTTGTCATTATTCAGGTCTTGCAATACAGCTCTACTTCCACAGTTATTGCACTACAGACTTTATTATATATACTTTAATGCAGGTAATGGTATTGTTTCATGTTTTATTGCACTACAATTGGCATTATTCATTTATTGCACTGCAGCTCTATTATTGCACAGTTATTGCAATACAAACTTTAACGTGCATACTTTATTGCAGGTAATTCTTTACTCTTTCTTGCTTATTTCACTACACTTAGCATAATACATTTAGAGGTTGGCGAAGAAGAAGTGGGATTGTCAAAGAGATGAAGAAAGTAGACAAGAGTATAAGGAGATGAGGTGCATGGCAAAGAGAGAGGTGGCGAAGGCTAAGGATAAGGCATATGAAGAGTTGTATAAAAGGTTGGACACTAAGGAGGGAGAAAAGAACATGTACCGAATGGCTAGACAGAGGGACCGAGCTAGTAAAGATGTGCAGCAGGTAAGGGTGATAAAGGATAATGAGGGAAACATACTCAACAAGCAAGGAGAGTGTGATGAGCAGATGAAAGACTACTTTGAGCTGTTGATGAATGAAGAGAATGAGAGGGACAGAAGGTTGGATGATGTGCGGATAGTGAATCATGAAGTGCAGTGAATTAGCAAAGAGGAAGTAAGGATAGCTATGAAGAGGATGAAGAATGGAAAGGCTGCTGGTCCTGATGACATACCTGTGGAAGCATGGAGGTGTTTAGGTGAAATGGCAGTGGAGTTTTTAACTAGATTGTTTAATGAAATCCTGGAAAGTGAGAGGATGCCTGAAGAATGGAGAAAAAGTGTTTTGGTACCAATTTTTAAGAATAAGGGTGATGTGCAGAGCTGTAGTAACTACAGAGGGATTAAACTGATCAGTCACAGCATGAAGTTATGGGAAAAAGTAGTGGGAGCTAGGTTAAGAAAGGAGGTGATGATTAGTGATCAGCAGTATGGTTTCATGCCAGGAAAGAGCACTACAGATGCGATGTTTGCTCTCAGAGTGTTGATGGAGAAGTACAGAGAATGTCAGAAGGAGTTGTATTGTGTCTTTGTAGATTTAGAGAAAGCATATGACAGGGTGCCTAGAGAGGAGTTGTGGTATTGTATGAGGAAGTCGGGAGTGTCAGAGAAGTATGTAAGAGTGGTACAGGATATGTACGAGGGTAGTGTGACAGCGGAGAGGTCTGTGGTGGGAGTGACAGATGCGTTTAAAGTGGAGATGGGATTACATCAAGGATCAGCTCTGAGCCCTTTCTTATTTGCAATGGTGATGGACAGGTTGACAGACGAGATCAGAGAGGAGTCCCCGTGGACTATGATGTTTGCAGATGACATTGTGATCTGTAGTGAGAGTAGGGAACAAGTGGAGGAGACCCTGGAGAGGTGGAGATATGCTCTAGAGAGAAGAGGAATGAAGGTCAGCAGGACTAAGACAGAATATATGTGTGTGAATCAGAGGGAGGATAGAGGAATGGTGAGGATGTAGGGAGTAGAGGTGGCGAAGGTGAATGAGTTTAAGTACTTGGGATCAACAATTCAGAGTAATGGTGAGTGTGGAAGAGAGGTGAAGAAGAGAGTACAGGCAGGATGAAGTGGGTGGAGAAGAGTGTCAGGAGTGATTTGTGACAGACGAGTAACAGTGAGAGTGAAAGGGAAGGTCTACAAGAGGGTTGTGAGACCAGCTATGTTATATGGGTTGGAGACAGTGGCATTGACAAAAAGGCAGGAGTCAGAGCTTGACATGGCAAAGTTGAAGATGTTAAGATTTGCTCTAGGTTTGACGAGGATGAACAGGATTAGGAATAAGTATATTAGAGGGTCAGCCCAGGTTGGAAGGTTTGGAGACAAAGCCAGAGAGGCAAGATTACATTGGTTTGGACATGTGCTGAGGAGGGATGCAGAGTATATTGGGAAAAAGATGCTAAGGATGAAGCTGCCAGGTAACAGGAAAAGAGGAAGGCCTAAGATAAGGTTTATGGATGTGGTGAGAGAGGACATGCAGGTGGTTGGTGTGACAGAGCAAGATGCAGAGGACAGGAAGAAATGGAAACAGTTGATCTGCTGTGGTGACCCCTAATGGGAGCAGCCGAAAGAAGAAGAAGAAGAAGAAGAAGAATGAAGACTCACCACACTCATGGTGCAACCTGGCCAAGCACCTGGCATGTACCTTGTGTTTGCAAACCCTCTCCTCTGCAGCTGTTGGGAGTGAAACACACCACTATGCATACCAGTTTAGCAGACACTCAGATTAGATATTGGTGGCACAGAGGTAAAAGTACTTACATACATGTGGGACATCCCCTGCTAAAAATCTTGGCCCCAGGTGTTTAAGAGATCCTCCTTGTGTCTCTTCAAGTCATCATGGTGGTGATGACACTGCTCACCTGTGCGGGGTATACCAGTTACACTGGTGCATTCCCTTGCTAGCTGGTACCAGTCCTCCACCTTGCACTCTGAGCCCTGGTAACCTCCCTGCAGAAGCTAGTCTTCATGGTTTTTACAAGGAGTTTGACCATGAACCTGGACTCCAGATGCCCCAAAGCTGCACCTGAAAGTGAGAACCCTCACCAACGCCTGCCATAGTATCCTTAGAGACAGAACTCCAACAGATTTTGCTGTATCCCTGCCTATTGAGCTTAATATAGCCTGTTTTTCCACCCTTACACACCACTGGGTAATATTTAAAAATGCAGCACATCACTTAGCAGTGCGCAAACCAATGCAGCTAAGCTGAGCAATGAGAAAACCCGAAGACCCTTATGCTTAGCAGTGTTTAACAGTGTGCAAACCAGCCAACCAAAGTTGAGCAGTGCATAAACATTATCAGCCATCATTGTGTTTATGTGGTGCTTAGCAGAGCTTAGCGGAGCACAGCAGGCCAGAATTTAAATATAATTGGCATCATTCGTATTTCAAAAATAAATGCTTATTTGCCCTTCCACATATTCACACCTTGCACCTACTGTTCATGAGGCCATACCTCTACCCATTTAGCTACAAGGATATGTGGAACTCATCTACACCTTTACGTATACCTCTCAGCTGCCTATAACCACTGCTGAGCACCTCCCATGCCACACCACACAAACCCGCTCAGCTATGCTTAAACATGAATTTAAATAAATAATTAATTGCATCCAGTTTCTATATTTAGATGTCTGGCAGGTGTCTAGGCACCTCTTTTCATTGCTGTGCTCCACGCCATGCAAACATCCTTTTATAAAAAAAAAAAAACAAATAAACACTTAAAACAATAAAAGAAACAATTAACATGATATAATTGGACAGTGCAAGGAGTGTCTTACTCATCTGCGGACACAGTTGGAACTACACTCCCTACACTCCCTACACTGATTCAGTAACCATGTTCCACAGCTCTCCCTTGCCAATATGCCATGATTAATATGCATGACGCCCTGCCAAGGGGGAAGCATGTACACGGACATGGTAACATTCTCTGTAGGCTCTACACTGTGTCTACATGGAGTTTATTAAATTCTGTGGTATGTCATTTCAGAAAATGAGCACACAGACCTGCAGCCAAAGCATCTGAACAGAATCCTTAACAAATACCATGATAACTTTGCCACCCCAGAACATCTATAGTAACAAACAAGCTCTCTAAAAGGAAGAAGTGATGGCAATTAAATAACCTCTCATTACTTGTTAAAATGAGTATTTAAGGAACTATTCTGAATAATGTCATCTCATACTAAAATTATTTTATATCCAGCCTGTCTGATATGAATGTAAACCTCAGCTTCAGCTTGTGTACCAACTAGTTATGTGTTTATTTTATTTAATTGCATGCCACCTTATCAGTGCTAGGATGCTGAAGGTATTTATTCAAGATTTATAAAATTTGGCAAACAATTCATAGTTAATCCAGTAACATACACTGTTAACATATCCATAGCCCTGGCCACAGTTTCTTCCTTCTAGAAACATGCACTAACAGGCAGGAAACACTTCTATCTTAGACATGTACAGCACTGGTAACTATTTGAAATATCAGGACCCATATTAATGCACCCTGAAACACAGAGACTGAATGGCCAAAAAAAACAGACATGTATATACCATGTCAGAGATAACCATTTCTCTCACTATTCCTTTTCTCTGAGGTATGGTGATCTTGGAGTTGGTATATATACATTTGGCCCAGAGGTGGGGTTACTCCCTACCTTGAGGCCTCCAGGGGGGTTGCCCCTTGCAAAAAACAAGTTTAAAGGAGACAGGTTATAATTAAGATTCACTCTTCTTCTTCAGTTTCACTTTTTGTTTGGTCTCTCGGTACTCAGTGTTACGTGTGCCAACATTTCAATAAGGAACTATCCAGAACTATAGAAATTTCCCACCCTGCCCAAAATCCAGGAAAAAAAAAACCTATGTTGTCAACTAATATGACATAGAATGGACTACATCCATCTATTCACTGAGTAGGATGGATGTAACCCTGGATATTATTTATTATTTTATTGATGGGTTTACTAGGACAGTCTGACTGGGTCACAAGTCCATTTTCAGTGGAGACCCAGGGAGAAAATTTCCAGTTTGCACAACTAAATTACAAAATATTTTGGTACAATACATAATCAATTATTTACAGTGTTGTAGATATCTAGGTAAGACATAGGGTTGCCACCTATTATTAAAGCTGAAACTGGATCAGAGCCACACCCCTCACACTGCCAATAATCCCACCCATCTCTTTCTTTTCCCTACCCACATTCCACCCATTTTGTGACACCATAGGCACACCAGGGGTTGAAGGAACATCCTCTTTTCCTGGTTTACCTTGCAGTCGCAATACTTTTTTTAAAATAAAACCATAGCGAATCTGCCAATTTAACAAACTCCAAAAGTCTGTTTGCTTTTTGAAAAGAATACTGGAGTTTGTACAGTGTTTTCCATACTACTGGACAATTGGTTTGGTTTCTGGGTAGTCCAAAAAAAACTACTGGACAATTGGTTTGGTTTCTGGGTAGTCCAAAAAAAACTGATAGGTAGCAATCATTGAAAGACACATGAATAAATATCTGTGTAAGATACATAATCAATTATTTGCAGTGTTGTAGACAGAGTCAAAAATACAAATATTACAGTGAGAAGAAGAAAAAGATAATTTCAGTTTGAGGCATAATATTTACAATTCTTGCGATGTATGTTTAATTATCTAAGGCAGTTATAGTAATGTGGTCTTTGGAAAGTATTGGTTATAGTTTATAGTTATAGCTAGGAGAGGAAGAGAGAGTAGGAGAGGTTGAGCAAGGTGCAGTTAGTGAAGATAGTGAATTGTAGCAGTGATAAGGAATGATACTTTTCAGCCAGTTGTCAATATTACTGTATTATAACACTCAACATATTAATTAATACCATCTATATAAACTTTAATAATGATATGTTTGTAGGGTCGCCATCTTAAAATTCTGTTTGTTTCAGTAAGATAAATTAATTATTCAAATATGGATATGTCATTTCTCAGGCACTTCAAAGTACAGTTTCCTGTTTTTTTTTTATCTTCATCTCTAAACATTGTTATCCCACACAGATCAACATTATGGACATGTTCACTTGTTTATTAACCACCACAGGTAGGATATTGCAGAAAAGCAGTGCTGCATTCTATGCTGAAGGTCTGACAGTGTACAAAGGAAACCTACTTGCCTCCCACTTGACTTGTGAAGTTAACTTTGATCTTCAAACACTGCATTTCTGGTTCAAAGCAAACAATATTATATTAACACAGTCAAAATAAAGCTAGTGCTCTTTAGAAACTCAAGCATAGCAACATGCATCCAGCTAATGCCAGAAATAGCTAATGCCCTTACAAAGGAGTCAGCAAAACACTTTTAAGTACTTTGACATCTGATTAATTTAATCTCTCTCCTTTAATTCAACCTCTCTCCTTTTCCTGCCATGTAGGTAAGCTGCATAACAAAATTAACAAACAAATAAGATTGTCCTATTTCAATTCACATTTGATTACTTTTGTAGCCACATGTTATCATTTTTTTTTAATTCTGTTTTGTTCATATGTTAACCAGGTAAGCCCACTGTATACAGGTCACTGTTCAGTTGTGACCTGCTAGCACTGTCTGGTTAAAAGCCTTGCACAGAGCCACACAGTAGGTAAATGAAGGTGGAAGGAATCAAACCCCTCCTTGCAAAGGAACTTCTCATTCCTTATATGTAATATGACCTCCCTTTAACAGTATCGATTTCATTTGACAAAGCTGACCTGCTTCAAACAATAGTGACTAAAGTGTGTAGATTTGTTCATCTTATGGCATGATATAAAATGCAAGTGCACTACATGTAGGAAAATATTAGCAGTTCCTGTACAGCTCAGTGTCACCTGTGCTTTCTGTTCTGTCTCACATTAACTATTATTTTTAACTTTGTCTCCTGCTGTTTATGTAACCCACATACGTATAAACCTTTCAAAGTTAAGGTTCTTTCTGCACACCCTTCCTTGACTTTACTGTTTCTTACACTACCTATTAGTGATGTTGACGACTGATTTTTATAGGTTCATAGATAAAGACTAGGCAAATAATCTAAAGACTATTACAAGCCCAGCCAGCAACCAGTGGTCAGATTTAAACCCTGTATATTGTATCTGTGAGGTGAAGGCTTTCAGTGTTATGCCATCTTTCCACATTCTGACTGAGCTAGTTAGGCTTTTCTTCAGTATTTGTTCAGGTACTGAACTACCGCCCATACTATTTATGTCTATATCGTCTATGACTAATATTAATGAAGCATTATTTTAGACAAAAATTGTTTATTACTAATTTTTAATTTTATGCCACAAGAGCAGCTACCAGTAAATAGGTTGCAACTAAAATTAAAGAAAAAAATGTTATCTTGAAAAATTATTTTTAAGTTCTGCTATGTGCTATATATATATATATATATATATATATATATATATATATATATATATATAGATATAAAACAGTGTGTGACGATGTGAGATAGTGCCACATGTACCAGAGAGATAGGGCAGTGCATGTATAACATATGCCAGCATAGCTAGTTGGAGTTTTGTAAAGAATTTTATGTCATTTGTATATCAAACTGATTTGTACAGATGTTTGTATTAAAAATGTACTTGTAAAGCAGCTTGTGTTAAAAATATTTCAACAGTGGATTCTGCTGGACAGAAAAGAAATATATATTTATATCAGACTGTATTGCTGTAACTGAGGAAATGTATATATGTTAACAGCGGATGCTGGAAGGGAAGGGGTTAAACTCAGCCAAGTTTACCTTAAGTAAAATAGCTTGAAATTAAATGACTTGATTTCGACCATAAAGATTTTATCTCACAGGCCTGAATGCAGGCAGAAATGCAATGTCTGGTCTGGGATCCTGCTCTTATTGTCCTTAGTAGTGAACTAATTTCTACCCTGGGGCACCAGACAATGACTAGTTAGTCTCTACAAGAAGTATGAAAGTAATGGAATTGTTTTACAGTCTCCAGATGCCTTAGCAAACCTCTAGGTATGTATTGTGACACATCTGTGCTGGATTTTGATTCATCTTCTAGTCACGGGGGTAGTGTGAGAGCCACAAACTCAGATGACCAGATGTGATGTCATTCTATAGCCAGCACTGATATTATTTTAGATATTAGTGAGAGATGCGACAGTGACTCTCAGCACTTGTTTTTGGGAACCTGACAACAAAGATTACACCACTCACCCGCTTCGTCTTGCCTTGTTTTAATAAGTAACCAGGGAATTGTAATTTTTCAGTCAGTTAGGAAAATAGTGAGATTAGCTAAAACTATTGTTTTTTGTATATGTCTGAATCTTTCTAGTCGTGTTGTTCTGATATTTTCTATGAGCTGAAATTTTGAGGTTTATTGCAAATAGATATTCAGTATTTTCATGTTTTCTATTTTTATTATCTATTATTAAATATATCTAAACCTTCCATTGTGGCTGGTCTTTTAGAAAATAGTTTAACATTTGAGAGTAATTGCATTTATTTGGTGGGACTGTGGTCTTCGTGCTCCTGAAAGTCTTACTGTTTGGCTTGCAAACATTACCATTTGTATAGTATTAATTTTACTAACAGTAATTGGGTACCCTGGTAAGAGCCTGAAAGCAGCTGGCTGGTGGCAATGAATCTACCTTATAGTCTGGAGGCAGAGATGGTATAGCTAGCAAATCTGTGCCAGCTTTTCCCAGGTGTGTGTGTGTGTGTGTGTGTGTGTGTGTGTGTGTGTGTGTGTGTGTGTGTGTGTGTGTGTGTGTATGTGTGTGTCAGTTACTTGGAACAGGGACACAGAGCAGAAAGGTGGAGACTTATTTGGGGACTGAAAAGGAAGTCTAGCCCCAGGTCTGGAGTATTCTCCCTGTGTGCTCTTAAGGGAAATTGTGCTTGGTGCAGAGAGCTGCATCTGAAAATATTGTGTGCATCCAGTTTTGTTCTAAGTGAACATTCCCCACTGGTGTCAGTGGTGAGGATTGAGGCTCCTTGATTACTGGCACAGAGGAGGGATGTCACACAGTGAATTTAAATATCAGTGCATTGTTTAATTTTTTCTCAGGATAATAGCTAAAATAATCTCTGGAGATTAGCCACCCAATAACAAAAGTAACAAATAACTGAGTACATTTTTATAACTGTACACTAAGCTGGAAGCAATTTTTTTTACTAAGAAAAATATGCAGACATTTGGTTTCCATGTTACAGACAATAAATGAATTATAAGGTTCAGTAAAGTTTGTAACCTAGTTTGATCTAGGTTGATTGAGAATAATACAGCTGAAACTACCCATAACTGAAAAATACTGTCAATGGCAAAACAGAAAATGTGCCTTCCATGCACTCATACAAAGGGCTGTATGCCTGTACTCCTACTTAATATAACTAACTATGAGGTTACTCAGACCTCACAAGAAGGAGAAATCAAATAATGGTTTTATCATTAGCCTTGTTTTTCGTATTAGAAGTAGTTATAGCCAGGCTATATTCAGCCAAATGATTCTCAACCTAAGTTAATTAGCATTAATTGAGTGGAAGGGCAAAAGCTTTCCTATTCTACTTTGAAAGATCACATGTGTAGAGGGAACTGCTATTTTTGCATGCTGTTCTTGACTGTCTCCATGACGTGCACATTAGCTTAATCGCCTGGGACACATTTAAGTCCAGCTTTACAGATTTATGGGACTGAATTAAATACTGAGTTGACTGAGGAGAACAAGAAAAATATTTAAAACAAGCAAAGCTCTGACTGTGACCCAAATGACCTGAGATCAATTAGCAACTCTAAGCAGCTAGAGAAGTTAGCAATTGAAGGTGGTAGCGAGAAGGCAATGCCAGCTCACCTATCCTGGGGAGTGCAAGGAGGCTTGACCCATTGAATGGCTGGCTCATACTGAAGACAAGAACTATAGTTTGCAGCAGTCAGGTTGACATGTACATGCTTACTAACCTGTGCATAACACAGTCACAATGTCAGACTGACATCAGTATTAGACATCACTGTTAAGGACTGGTGAGACCAGTCTTTTTGTAGTAATGATGTTTTTTGGCAGTGGTAAGATGTTTTTTAAACTTTGTTTTAAATTAAAAAATATTTTTTTCTAATTTCTAAGATAAATACACACATGTTATTCCATCTAGTAGACATAAGATTTCTAAATGCCCTCTTCCCCAACACCAGCATAAATATGGGCCACCTCAATGAAAGTGCCCTCTGGTCTGCAAGCCTCATGGAGCAATGGTATTGGATTTAACAATTTTTGTGAAAGATGTGGGAAGTGTTCTAGATACAACAGTTTAAAGTAAGAGCATTTGCAACTATGGTAGTGCTAGATATCAGGCATTTTTCAGTACAACCTGGAGCAGCTGGGGTTTGCCCAAAAACTGAAGGCACAAAAAAGTATATGAATCTAGGTATAAATACAGTACTCCTAATATTTCTCCCAGTCTTAGGAGCTAAATAACTAGAAAATGTGTCCAAAATGCCTCAGTTGATCAAGCAGTTAAATAGCAACATTCATGTGTATGAATGAAAGGGGGATCAGGCCAAAGGCCTAGATATTTAAAGCTGAATGCCTGAACTATTTCAGTGCTAAATGGTTAACTAACAAGTAATGGCTAAATCTGCAGCTTTTAGCAGGTGTCAAGCAGCACAGATGCAAACTCAGTTGGATTAAGTCTGAAATTATGTATAGAAAGCCAAACACAAATAGTATTAGCATCTTCTCAAATAACTTTCTGTACTGTAGTAGTTTTGGCTTTCCTTACTAGGAACAAATGACTCTCCAAGTCAATTTGTAGTTTAGGTATTGTAGATGATGAATATGGAAGAGATAATAGGCCTAAAGCTAAAATCTGTGGAACCTCAGCAATGAATTTTCCTTGGTCAGAGTATCAGCCATCTGTAATTTTTTTTTAAACATCTTTATTAGCATTGCATATTACACAGTGACATGACTACACATTCAGTTCTAAACAAGAAAACAAACCATTACAAACATTTTTTTTGCTTTTCGTGCATTATACATATATGATTTATTTCTTAGCAAATGTTATTCAATTTAACATTACAAAGATTGTTTAAGTCCTCCCCTCTCTGAAATAGCACTCATGAACATTATTCTGTATGTACTGTTCCCACAGATTCCATTTATTTCTATGTAGTTTGCTCTTTCCCATTTTTAAAGATCTCACTTCCATTTTTTATCTCCTGTACAAATTCAGTAACTCTTTTCCAGATGGTTTAATTACTCATTTTCATTTTTAGTTAGTAATGCCAATTCTGGGAGCCAAAAGCATTACACTTAACATGACCTTACTTATATCTAGCCGATTCAGTTTTTATGTCTCAACTCAAAAGAATAATTTCATTGACTGAAACATGGCCAAATATTTCACAACTACTTAAACCTTAAAAAATAAATAAAAAAATTACTGCTTTTTACATCAAAACACAGCTCCACCAATACAATAATATTTACTATCATCTCTGCCAATAACACCATGATAGAACAAGTAAGTCACGTAAAATTACTTGGTGTCATCATAAAAGACCATCTGAAATTTGATGAGAATGAAAAACTACCTCACTGACACAGCCAGAGGAATTCTTCTCTGACTCCTGGCTTTGCACATGCTACTAGCTAGGCTAATAATTTCAGCTCCTACTCATCTAATACCTGTATACACCCTAACTGTCCTTTTACTTTTTTATTTCTCTTACTTTTATTTCCCTCTTTATTTCTCCTGTCTCCCAAATCTAGTCCACTTATCACCTCTAACTGATACTTATTTCTCACTCTCTCCTCCCTTCCTTTCCTTCTCCTTATCCACTATTTGAAAGTTCCACTCTGACATTTGCTTTATGAGTGGGTAATAAACTCACTCATTTATAACATGTCAACGCATTTTAGTGTTACGTGATATTGTATTTATCTTGTTATAATGATTGTATATATGCATTATTCTACATATCATTTGGATATTAATATGTGTATTAATCTATGTATTACAGTATAATGTAATATAATGCCAATTTTCAGTAATGTATTTTGTGTTCTTTTATAGGCAGGGTTCTTTTCCCTGGGCCTCCACTGAAAATAGACAAAACTATTCAGTTGGGCTTTCCTGGTAAACAAATACCAATGAATAAATATCTACTTTTTTCCTGTCATCCCTCTTATGTGCTGCCCCAGTCTTCACTAAACATCAGCCCTCACAATTGTCTAAACTTGAGCAATGTTATAATAAAATAGCCAAATTTGCAGTAAATTCTTACAATAGAGCACACCACTGTCTAACTCTCAAGTAATTAAACTGGAATTACCATATCAGCTAGCTCTTTCTCAGCTAACTATAATACACACACATCTCTATAAGCAAGAAATTTGCCTAGCTGTTAGCAATTTAATACAACACTCCTCTTCTCCCCAACAGAATTTTTATGCTTTAGAGAAAAAACACTGATTAGGTGGCTCTCCATATTCAAATAGCACAGCTAAACTTATGGAACCACATCCCACTCTCACTGAAATCCATTCAGGATGCAAACTCATTTAAAATGCAACTAAAACTTTACTATGAAATCAGTGGATCTGTTCCTGTACATCTCCAGGATAAATGCCGCTGTTATCCTCAGCCCGACATATCGTCAAACTATTTCTCTTCATTCAGAATCCTACACAGCACAACCAGTTTTCAGCAATACCTAAACTTTTTTACTAGCATCTTACAGCTACATACATTATTTTGTGACATTGCTCATCCCCACCTCTACACTTATAATATAAATCTTATAATAGCCACATATAAAGTCTCTGAACCTGCTTTACACCCCATCTCTTAACTACAATCTTAACATTTTCTGCTCTTCCTAGTTTCCTTCTCTCACCTTCATTTCTTTGAATTTCTATGCAGTAATCACATAATCTACCATCTGACAAACCCAGTAGCACACCTATTCTAATGCTTAATGTTCATCTATTAAAGGGTATGTTTATTGTATACTGTAATAGTTATCTCTAGTTTCATATAAATGTAATCTAATTAGCAAATGTAGTAGGTAGTGTAGCTAGGGTGAGGTTAAGGGGCAACTGTCCCAGACACAAAGTGTTAGGGGATGCAATCAGCCAAACGATCCATCCTCATCACTCATTACTGCATATCAGCTTTTAAACACATTGCATTTGTGGTCAAGCCTGAGCATTGTAGCTCTCCCTGTGTGGTCTAAACTATAGCATTTGCTGCACTTTAAAACAAAAATGATTTGGTGTTTTTTTTTTTTTTTTTTTTTTTGAGCAGTGTAGTAATCCATCCGAGTTATAAACTGCAGCAAACTGCTTGCTACTGTTGCAGCAAGCAGTTTGCTACAGTTTAAAACAAACAAAGATGTGTCTCTCTCTCTCTCTCTCTCTCTTTTTTAATTTTTTTTTTATTTTTTATTTAAACCTGAGCACTGTAGAGCTCCATGTGGACTATTAACTGCAGCAACTGATTGCTACATTTGTAGCATGTGTAACAGTTTGCTACAGTTTAAAATAGACACAAAAAATATTTTTTTAAACTAAAATCAGAGGGTGGTAGGTAGGGGTCAGAGGCGAGAAATAGGACCTGATTAGCTCTTGCATTTCAGGAGCCCCAGTTACCTGATCTGGGATCTTTTTTTTTTAAATTGCCCCTTCAACTGAGGAGGAGCAGAGGCTGGACACAGAAACATGACCTGGTTAGCTGGTTGGTTCCAGCATTTCAGGAGCACCAGTGACCAGATCACAGACCTTTTTTAGGAGGGAGGGGGGCACTGATCAGCCCCAAGTGCTACAAAAGCAAGCTATGCCTCTGTGCAAATGTATATATAATTGCTAATGTGTATTATTTAATGTATGTTCATGTATATTACCAAATGTCTGTTTTAAAATGTTTGTTATATACTGGAGCTTTTCTCTCTGGGCCTCCGCTAAGAATGTTTTTTTTTTAATAAACCCAGTCAGACAAACTCACTAAACCAAAGCAAAATAAATACAATTTCATTAGTTACACTATTTTTCCCTCAACATTTCTAACAGAGTACTCATTAGAGAAGTTCTAAATCTACCAACTCATTGCAATCCCAAAAACATTTTCCCAAGTATTCATCTCTTTCCCATCATACCTCCAGCTATTGCTGTTTATCTGTGGAAAACATTCTCTGCAGTCTATTTGGGGTATAAAAATACCCATGTAAACACTTCAATGCAAAAATACTAAACTGTTTAGATTTTGTTGCATGCTTTGGAGCCATGCAAATATCCTCCCATTGTTACTTTTTATATTGCTTTTCCAATCTCATTTCACAGGCTTTTCTAATCTCTTCTGATTATTATTGTAATTGTTCTTTATTTTATATGACCTACTATGTATTCCTTGTTTAACTGCAGCTTATGTTCTAGTCTCAACTACAAACTCAGCCAAAGTTGATCTTTCATTTAACACTCACCTATCACTTTCTCAGTACCTAGCCTATAATCTGTTAACAATCCCTGGTAGGTTCATAGGTTTATACTAGGCTAACGGATAGCAGGGTCTTTACAAGTCTAGTCATCTAATCCAACTCAGTTTTTGTCCCCGAGCTCCTTGGACACAAGTATGGTGAGGTATGTTAGTAAAGAGGTAGCTAAGGTTTATGTGTTGGGGGAGTGTGTTAGTTGGGAGGATTGTTTGCAGCATTCATGGCTACATCTTGCCATGAAGAACCAAGAGCTTTGGAAAGTTTGTCAGCCACAGATGAAGGGCAATGAATACAAATTCCCAACAGATATGACCAAATGCAAAGAATGTGCCCCACCTCTGCTGACTGTGGTCTTATATTCCCATCAACATTGCTTGTTGTGCCTGCTAGCAAGAAATTAATGGCTCCACTCTTACCTGATTTATGCCAATTATATTGCCTCCAATAATTGATGGGTTAATGCTGGTCTCATAGTCTTAGGATCAGGTATTCTGGTTAGTGGTCAGAGAGTCTTTGATATCACAGTCACTTTCCCCAAGGCTAATTTTTAACAAGCTCATGCAAGTTTTTTTTATTTATTTGTGTATATTTGAAAGTATGTAAGTTTGTTTGCTTACTAGGGCATTGCATTGATCACTGGACTGATTGCAGGCACAGCCCAGATATGTGCAACTACATCAGATAAGAGAAGTACAATGCAAACAAGAATGAGAAAAGTACAGATATCAGAAACCCAAATAAGTACAAATATTACAGCACATAGTTTCATAGGTGTATACTAGGTTAGCAACCATATGGGCCTCTTTAAGCCTAGCCATGCATTCTAGATATATTTGACAAGTTTAGGGACCTTAAGCTTATTCCAAGGGGTTTATGTAGGCTAGGACTTGGGTGATCAGGCCTTTAAAACTTGCCTCTATCAATTAGTGACATAGGTGCTAGACCAGTGGTGAATGTCTGATTCATCATCCGCTGGTCCAAAGTATGCTTGATTTGTTCTAAAGAAGAAGTCTGCTTCATACAGCTGAGAGGCCTATTCCAGAGAAGGGGTATTCTCTAAGACACATACTGGTCCCTCCAACATGTCCTATTTATGTCACAAGCAAGTCCATCAATCAGGTATTTCTGATGCTATTTGATTTGCAGATATGCAGAAGATCCATCAGAGAGAGATCCAAAGATCCAGAATTTAATAAAAACAGCAAAAAATCTCTTAATACACAAAAAAGCACCCTAGCACCTTGGCTTCACACAAGCCTTCAAGGAGTACTTCCATTACAAAAAACAATTACTTAAATACTCATAGTTGCACTTCAATTACTAATCAATTAGTATACACTTATTAAGACTTTTAAATATACATTTCCACATAATTGAATAACACATTTCCAGCAGCAGTCTGTATTCAGACCCTATGGAATTAAAGTGCCATATTTTAAAATAAAAAGTGTTTCCTTGTATAATAACATATTCCTAACATGTTCACTATCTCTCTCTCCTTTTATCTGTTCTAGAATAGTAGCTTTTAAGCCTACAAAACTACTATTGTACCACAATAGTAGTTCTGTAGGCTTAAAAGCCACTATTTTTATTTTAAAATATGACACTTTAATTCCACAGGGTCTTAATACAGACTGCTGTTGGAAATGTGTTATTTAATTATGTGGAAATGAATCTTTAAAAGTCTTAATAGGTGTATACTAATTGATTAGTAATTGAAGTGGCAACTGTGAGCATTTAAGTCATTGTTTTTTGTAATGGAAGTACTCCTTGAAGGCTTCTGTGAAGCCAAGGCACTAGAGTGCTTTTCTGTGTTGCTAAGAGAATTGTTGCTGTTTTTATTAAATTCTGGATCATACCTTGACGTTTGTTGTTCTTTGGAAAATTGATTTGGAGTGTTGTCTAGAGATCCAAAGATCCCTTGTATGCCAGGCATATATCACCCTCAGCATTCTATAGGAGACTGAGTACAGGGATAGGGCTTTGAGGAATCCACTTAGGACATGCGGTTAATGTCCTGTATCTTTTTTGTGAGGTTCCCCTGTGGACATTCTAGTTATTGCATGTGCCTGGCCAGGTACATACCAAAGGGGGTGTTGTACACAATGAGTGGTCTGATGAGGGTCAAGTACAGTGGAATGATGACTTTCTTGGACCTACATGCCATACCCTTGCTTGTAAATTGCACAACTTAGAATGATTTCTTTATTATCGTAGACACATAATGATCAAAGGTCAGGTTACTGTCTGCATGCATCATCAAAAATATGATTACTGGATCTGCTCTTACATGTATGTCATCAATGAGATAGTTCCAGGGGTGGCCAGCTTACCAAAGAAAAATATTATGCATTTATTGGCATTGTGTTTTAGACTGTGGATAATTGTATGTTAGTGGATTATATGAATGCACCTAGTGTGCAGGCATCAGAAAATTTGGTCAAACAGAATCCCTTACTGTTGGATTTGATTTCAGAGAAGTAGATGCCAAAAGAGATTGGACCCAGCACAGTGCCCCGTGAGACTCCACTAATAACCAGCCTCTTTGTGGATGTGTAGTCTCCTGTCTTAACTTCTTGGGTCCTATCTGCTATCCACTGAGTGCCATAGGGATTTTTACCTAATTCCTACAATGCTTGCATGGGCTATTGCATCAAATGCCTTGATATGATCAAAGTAGGCAGTATACACTGTTTTGCCTTCATCCATTGTCTTGGTTACCTTCTCAAAGAAGTCCACCATGTTAATCAAGCATGATCTGCCCCTGACAAAACAAAACTGGATTGGATCCACTACTGAATATTTCCTATGTCATTGTTCATCCTTTCCATGACTTTGCACATGAGACTAGTCAGGCTGGTTCATAGGTTCATAGGTTCATACTAGGCTATCTACCCTAGGGCATTTATAAGCCTAGCCAAAGTGTGTTTGGCTTTCGCCACCCATTTTAAATTAATTTTGCTATGCCCTTTTTCGAGGTTAGTATACTGTGCCTCTGCCTAACAGGGACACAGAAGTGATACCCGGGGTAAACCTACGATCTCCCATCCACTCATCAATATTCCTCTTGAAGAGAGTCAATGAGGGACTCTGCCTAACCTGGACTGGGATTTTATTCCAGAGTGAAGGGAACCTCTGGGTTATGAATCTGTCCCTCCAGCATGTCCTATTTATTTCAGTGCTGAGGTTCAAGTCTCTCGAGCGCGTGGCTCGATGGGATTTGGGTTTTCTGAGGTGCAGCATGTCCATTAATTCCAGGTTGGACATTGCTTTATACGTCAGGCACAGATCGCCTCTGAGCAGGTGGTATGCCACTGAGTAGAGCTGGAGTTTCTTTAACCGGGCAGCATATGGCATATGTTTGAACCCTTTGATCCACTTGGTGAGGTACTTTTGGGGTCTTTCCAGTTGCTGCAGGTGTCTGGTAAGGTACATCCCAAAAGGGGCATTGTACTCAATTATGGGCCTGATGAAGGATGAGTAAAGAGGCACAATGACCTCCCCTGACCTAGATGTGAATCCCTTCATGATTAGGTGGGCTATATAAAATGTTTTTCTAACCACTTTGGCCAAGTGGTTCTCAAATGAGAGATTGCTATCAACTTGGGTCCCCATGTCCCTAATTACTTCTTCTGTACTTAATGGATTACCACCTATGTGGTAATTTCTGGGCACTTTGTTTTTGCCAAAGGGGATGACTATACACTTTTTGGCGTTTAGCTTGAGGCCATGGCTCTGGCACCAGTTGTCTGTTTCTATGAGGCCCTTTTGCAGGATGCTTCTGTCGGCTGGAGAGTCGATTATGGCGCCCAGTTTGCAGTCATCTGCAAACTTGGTCAGCCACAGTCCTTCCATGTTGGCCTGTACCTCCGAGAAATATATACAGAACAAGAGAGGTCCCAGGAGTGAGCCTTGTGGGACGCCACTTGTAACTGGTTTGGAGTCTGACATGGCTCCAGCAATTCTAACCATGTGGGTTCTGTCTTTGAGCCAGTTTGCAACCCATCTAGTGACATAGGGGTTTATATTTAAGCTGGTGAGCTTATCTATAATGCCCGAGTGGGGTATTGTATCGAAGGTTTTTGCGAGGTCCAGGTAGGCTGTGTGGACCACCTTCCCCTCGTCAATGGCCTTGGTGACTGTTTCAAAGAAATCAACCAGGTTTAAGAGGCAGGATCTGCCCTTAACAAAGCCAAACTGGGTAGGATCCAGTGTCTGTAGGTCCCCAATATCTTTATTTATGAGGTCCATGATGATCCTTTCCATAGCTTTGCAGACCAAGCTAGTCAGGCTTATGGGGCGATAGTTTCCAGGATCCGTTGAGGCACCACCTTTGTGGAGAGGGACCACTGTTGCTGTACGCCACTCTTTGGGTACATGTCCTGTAGTAAGGCTGAGATTGAACAGTAGTTTTATGTTTGGGTTTAGCTCTTCTTGGAGTTCATGTAGGATGCAGCCCGGGACACAGTCTGGTCCCATTGATGCTGTGTTTTTTGCTTTGGAGAGGGTGGCTCTTACCTGAGCATCTGTGATGTCAGGGGGGGAAGCACTCTGCTGGGATAGATATTTGCCCTTTTGGTGGGGGGGGGGAGAAGTTTGCGCTGAACCTGTCAGCTAGGATGTTGGCAATGTCTGTGGGTTCGGTGTATTTTTTGTCATTTTGGACTAATTCTGAGCATATCTGGGAATTCCCACCCAGGTTCCTAACATAACTAAAGAAAGCCTTGAGATTATCCTCAGTGTCCTGTACAATTTTTCTCTCGAAGCTGGCCTTAGACGATTTTATGAGTGCCCGTAGTTTTTTGCTAATACTGATCAGAGATGCCTTCCCTTTTTGGGATTTTGGTCTATCATGTAGTAGCTTCCTCCTTCTATTGTATAGTTTGTTTATGGCTGGGGTCCACCAGACAGGATGTCTGCCTTTGGAGGATTGGGTCTTGGTTTTATTTGGGATTGCATGATCCATGCAATCCTGAAGGTGTTCATAGAATGCATTTATAAAGGATTTTGCGGTCTGGGCCGTATTTTCCACAGGCCCGGGGGCTTTGAAGGATTCCACCTCGGTTTTGAGGAGTGTGAAATTTCCTTTAGAGAAGTTTTTCACTGTGGTTTTCTGGGCAGGGGGTGGGGTCGGGATGTAAATATCCAGTGAGATTAGTTTATGGTCTGATCTTACCAGTGAGGGATACACTTCTGGTCTGGAGCATAGAGTCCCCATGTTGGTGATGATCAGGTCCAGTATGTTTTCCCCTCTTGTGGGAGTGGTAACAAGTTGTTCCATAGCATTTGAGTTTATAAATTCTGGGAACCTTTGGGCTAGGGTGTTGGAGCTAGAGTAATGCTCCCAGTCTATGTTTGGGTAGTTGAAGTCGCCCAATGTAATGGTGTTTGGAGAGACCTTCATATTTTCCACTGTTCTCAGGAAGGCCGAGTGGGGTTCCTGGGTTTGGGAGGGTGGTCTGTAGCAGGCTATAAACTGGAAGGCAGTTTTACCCACTGTTAGTTGCACATGGATAGTCTCTGATGCTTCGTGCTGTGCCACCAACCTAGAGGTGTTTATGGGTCTGTAGTTTCTCAGGTCCATAGATGACTCACCCTTGTGCAGTGGGATCACTGCTGTACTTTTCCATTCACTTGGCACAAAACCTGCCTGGAGGTTATGGTTAAATAGTGATTCTACTGGTTCTGGTAGGTCATGCTTCATGCTATTTAGGAGGTATCCTGGGATATTATCAGGGCCCATTGATGTAGTATTCTTGACCTTGGAGACAGTGCCAAGGACCTGGTCTCTAGTGATAGTAGGGTAGGGGAGTATGTTAGGTGGTACTTCCAGAGTGGTGGCTGGAGGAGACAGAGAGGTAAAATTCAAGATGATTTTTTTGGCCAATAAATTTGCTACATCCTTCACCTCAGTGTAGGTGGCCGCATTTACAATTAGTTCTGCACATTGCTGTGTCATGCATTTGAGATTGCCAACATAACTAAAGAAAGCCTTATGGCTGTCCATGGCCTGGGAAGCTATTTTTACCTCAGATTTGGCTTTGGTAGACCTAATTTGTCCTCTGAGTTATTTGTTTCAATTGATATGAGATTTCTTATCCAGGGCTGCACTTCCTTATTTTTGCATGACTTTCTTCTTTTTGTTGTACAATCTATTTACCTTGGGATTCCACCGGTGGTTGTGTGTGTGTGTGTGTGTGTGTGTGTGTGTGTGTGTGTGTGTGTGTGTGTGTGTGTGTGTGTGTGTGTGTGTGTGTGTGTGGGTGTGTGTGTGTGTGTGTGTGTTGGTTTTGTGTTTATTCCTTGTAGGCATAGCTGTGTCTATGCACCTATTAACATGACTGCACAGAGTAACTGTGAATGAACAACTCCACATAGGTAGCAGAGTTCTCAATGCTTGGGGAGAGACTTGAAATTTTGCCAGGTTATTACTTAATAGTAGGAAGTTTACCTTAGAATACTTCCTAAATGTTCCAGGGTTAGCAAGGGGCCTGAGTTTTATTTTTATACTAAAGGAGACAGCTTTATGGTCTGAACTCACCAGAGAGGATATTACATTAAGTGCAGCATTCTCCCATGTTGGTAAGGAAAAAATCCAGTATGTTATTGCCCCTAGTGAGAGTATGAACTTTCTGGTCCATGGTGTTTGTGTTGACAAAGTCCAGGAATCTCTGGGTCTACATGTTTTGGGTCATGTATTATTCCCAGTTTACAGTGTGGTAATTAAAGTCACCAATGAATATGGTATCGGGTTGAATGGCGGTTGACTCCAGCATGTTTAAGAATGTGTTATGGGTTTCTTATGACATAGAGGAGGGCCTATAGCTTGCAAGATATGGTATGGGATTTTGTCTATGGTGATTTGGTTGTGGAGAATTTAAACTGCATCATTCTGTTTGACCAGTTTTGAGGTATGATTGTTTTTGAAGTAAATCAAAAATCTCCACCCTTAGCCCCTGCTTGTGCAGTGCCTGGTGTAAACGTGTGAGAAGCATTGCACCCCTGCACTGCTGAAATACTATCCGTGGCTTTAAACTATGCTTCAATAACTGCACAAATGCATGTACTCTCCTAGGTGAGGAGAGCTGGGAAGGCGTGGAGTTTATTGTTTAGTCTTCTGGCACTGAGCAGTAATACCTTTAGATTTTCTAGAGGTGGTTTTGCTATGTCGCAAGTTTTTTCAGTTTGACATTGCCTTAAAAAGGCTCAGTGGAGGAGGACAATGTTTTCATAAATATTCAAAAGCCTAGAGGGGACAGGCACAGATCATCTAAATGGTGTAGTGGTAAATTGCTCTGAGTATGGTGTACAGGGTCCTGGGTTCAAGACTTGGCAGGGCTGATTATTTGTATAAGCTCTGTGGCACATCTGATAACTGTGTAACACTGTAGTAGAAATAACTAGATAGGCAGGAGTTCTAATCCCTGACAAAGCAGTATGGTCTGTCTACCATATCCTCTCATGCGGACCAATATTTTATCCCCCTTGGAGTGACACCAAAAAATAAGCCAGTTATTAAAATCAATCATCTGTTTATATTGTGACATCACCCTTTGAGAAGGTAGAATGCTGCTCATTGCTAGGCTCATACCAGCCTGGGGCATAGAATCTGAGACCTCCACCATGTAGCTGTCTTCATATAGTCCATTTCAGGTCATTTACATCCACATGGACTATGGCAGCATCATACTGGTGCTTGTGATCCAATGACCGGAGTGCATGCTTGAGTTGGTGGATCCTGGCCCTTGAAAGAAAGCTGACAGTTACTCTTTCCATGCTTCACCTGTTGATTGGGGCATCTGAGTGTCTCATAATGGAGTTTCTATAACCAAAATGTTGGCTTGTGTGATGGCATTCCTTACAGGCTTAGACAATGAGACACCATAGCATGTTGAAGTATGTCTTTTGTCTGGTGTTGCTTTTGCTGAGTGCTCTGGAGGTTGCTGATGACACGTTTTTAGAGTGCAGTGTGTAGGGGGTCTTTGTGGTTTGGACATAAGTCTTGACTGTCAAAATTTCTGTGTAATGTCCAGATTTTTGCTTCTTATTTTAAGCCTGTCCCTCATAAAATGTGTGGTTTTCTGGTGAATCACTAAGGATTGATGTAACTAAATAATAATAGGCATTTAAGTTTCAGACTTCAAATCCTTCAGAAAATACATGCTAATGTAAAATATTTTATTATATTATTGTCCTTATTTTTATGCCTTTGACCCTGAATTTTTTTTGTCTTTTTCCAGACGTTTTGAGCTTAGAGGTTGAGAGATGCAGTTTCAGATTAGATGTAAGTCTCTCAGCATGTGTCTGGTCCTTACTATGTGAGGATTGTATAGTGTGTGTTTTAATGACAACCTGTTTGATATTATAGGTACATTTCTCATATAATGTATCCATTTGGTGGAGAATCACATGGTTATCAGTATGCATGAGGCAATTCCTGCATTACCTCAGTATGCCCATATCCATCAGGCTAGCTGCAAAGATAGCAGGAAGAGCATGTCCGTGGCTACAGGTCCTTATTATTGTGCTCTACAAGGGCATGGTGATGGAAAGGTTTACAGCTGGCTATCTTGATTGCTCTAGGAATGTAGATTCCTATCAAGACTGCCTAAGACCAAGCCTGCAGCAACATGGTGGTTTTCATACCTCTCAATTGTCCAGATTTTTGCTTCATATTTTTGTTCTGTTCCTCATACAATTTTTGGTTTTCTGGCAAATCCTTGGTGACTGAAAGTCACTAAATAATGACATACATTTCAGTTTCCAATTTCATATTGCTCAGAAAACAAACACTAATTGAAAATCTATTATTCTACCAACTTTCTAAGTTTATAAGAGTTTATAAGAGCAATATTTAAAAAAAATCTCTATTTTGGGGCCATTGTCCCACCATTACTTTCAGCTTTGTCCAGACTTCTTGAACTCAGAGGTTGGGAGATATCGTGCTTGTTAGTGTGCAAACAAGCTGTTCTCTGGACAACTAAGTACTGAAGAATTTTCAGGGATAGTTTTACAGGGAAAAATTAAATTCTTGGTGCCTGTGTCTACACAGGGCACTGTTCAACACAGCTGCAAGATGAGCAGCATTGTGCAAATGCAACAACTTTATATAAGCACAGAACACCTAAAAACAAACAGCCTAGCCCTCAGCCAATCACAAAACAAACAGCCTAGCCCTCAGCCAATCACAACATCTATGGGGTTTCAAACTTAAAAGTGCTTATCTAACAGAGGATAGAAAGGAGTTCAGTGGAAAAATCTCTTCAAATGGTAGAGTTTTGTAAGAAAACAGAAGTGCAAATATTACAATACACAACTGTATAGTTTAGAGTACATCACAATCCCTCTACCACAAAGCTTCCATAAGAGGTCAACAAATTGTTTTGGAGTATCAGTCCTACGCAGGCACCTGTAGATATGTGTTTTGACTTAGTAACTCATCCCAATCCCCAGTCCTAACCACATTTCAGTAGCACAGGCCATTCCCCCGTCTCCCAGTGTATATGGACCAAAGATACGGTATAAAGAAGGTGAGCCACAAGGATTATGAAATAGAAGGTCAGTCTACAGAGACAAATGAGATATAATTCTCCAAAAAGGATATATTGCTATGAACTAGGAAAACAGAAGGCAATGCTTGACTGTGTTAGGAAAAGAGGTAAGGTGACAGGATATGGCTGATGAAGGGACATCTCACACTTACTGGAAGTCACATAAACCGCTGCACATACAGTTAACTGTGTCAACTGTAGGTCTTAATGTCAATAAGGATACTGTGAGCATATGGGACAGGCTGGGTCTTTCATTCATTAGCATCGTTCCTTGATCATTCTGTGTTGTAAGGGTTCTACTTGCAGGGCTCCTGTATTTTGTGTCACTTACCTTAAGTGGATGCTCACTTCAAGTTTTTAATGTTTGTGAAGAAGTGTTGCCTAGTTAACTGGCCCAAGGCTGATTTCATACCCAGGAATATTTTAAACCTAGAGCACTTTAAGATGGACTCTGTATTCCTAAATAATTCATGCAATAACATACATTAGATGTGTTTACTCCCCCCTACACACACACCACCTTACTAATGCATGCTAACATTAACCCTACCACAACCCTAATCCTGCACCTTACCCTAAAAAAACTTTACTCAACACTACCATTACAGAAAGGAAGCTCAAACACAGAAACATACACTAAAAACATGCACAAATGAAAGCTACCCCATTACCTAACTCTTACTCTAACCCTAGCCTGCTAACTATATCACAAACACACTCCCATGCCTTATACCAATCCACTTAACTCTGTCTACATTCCAAACTGTCTACATTTTTTTACTGTCAAATAAAGAGTTCTGATGAAGTCCAGGAAATAGAATGAAAGCGCTTAACGTTTATATTAAAGTGTGGTTCCTGAAAGCTGCCACATCTGTCTTTGTTTTTCAGTTCTAAGTTTCTCTGCTGGTTGTGACTTTGTGTTTTACTTTTTTTATTGTCAACATTCTGAACTATCAGCATTTTAATACTGCAGTTTTCACTAGCAACATTTTTAACTGTATCTTTCTCTCTCTCTCTCTCTCTCTCTCTCTAGATATCTATATCTATATATCTATATCTGTATCTATATCTATCTAATCTATTTATATTTATTTATTTTACAACACCACATTGAAAAGCATAAGCATCATAGCACACTACATTCATACTACATTGATGCTGACACTTTGAAAACAAACTTACCAGAAAAAAACAATATATATATATATATATATATATATATATATATATATATATATATATAGGGTCTATATTAGAACACCGAGCATTTAAAATGTCAAGTTTTCTAATATCGACCCATTTTCAGCGAATGCTGAAAATATCGAAGAAACATAAAAACAAATTTTTTCCTAGTGAAAGAATTTGGTTGTCTGTTTTTGTTGCTTCGGTATTTTCAGC